>NC_069504.1:1002502224-1002622224 GCF_027579735.1 Bombina bombina | reverse complement strand
GTAAAAGTTTATCAATGGACCTCATACTAAAATCTAAAGTTTATTTAAATTATTAGTTCTACAATGCACACATATATTATCACTTTAAAGGGACACTGAACCCAAATGTTTTCTTTCGTGATTCAGATAGAGCATGCAATTTTAAGCAACTTTCTAATTTACTCCTATTATCAATTTTTCTTCGTTCTATTACTATCTTTATTTAAAAAAGAAGGCATCTAAGCTAAGGAGCCAGGCAATTTTTGGTTCAGACCCTGGACAGCACTTGTTTATTGGTGGGTGAATGTATCCACCAATCAGCAAGAACAACCCAAGTTGTTCACCAAAAATGGGCCAGCATCTAAACTTACATTCTTGCTTTTCAAATATAGATACCAAGAGAATGAAGAAAATTTGATAATAGGAGTAAATTAGAAAGTTGCTTAAAATTGCATGCTCTATATGAATCACGAAAGAACAAAATTTGGGTTCAGTGTCCCTTTAAGTTGACTGTACATTTAAATGTTATTATACATTATTATGAATGCTCCTTTTGCTTTTCATCTCCTCAGAGAGAGGCTTGAGTGCATTTTCTGTACAAGAGTAGACTGCACATTGCCTCACCCAGCATCAAGCTACTCAGTGATTACTTAGCACAGGAGCTCATTTACATAATAACAACAGATTAACTAAACACAATTAAGGACTTTCAAGGGGTGTAGCCTGCACAGCTTCATATTGTGCTTTAAAAACAGTTATTTTGTATGCAGATATTTTGCTGTATATTAATTGCTCAAATACCTTGTGTTGTTTTTTTAAGGAGGAAGAACCCAAATCGCCATCAAGCTGGGGCTACTGGGGAAACTGGGGCAAGTCACTGATTTCTACAGCTACGGCCACTGTGGCCACTGTAGGTAAGTGGTAGTAATAGACATTTACATATTAGCATGTTGTAAGCTATCACTTCTAGACTTTAAAACATTATTCTGAACAAATACTTATTGATCTCTCATATAAAGATGTAGCAATGAATATCATTACTAGAGTCTGACCTTGTATTGTTTCAACAATTTTTGAAATTGATACTATTGTCCAAACAGATGAATGCATGCAGTGTAACATGAGCTGATATTAGCTTAATATTGGCTTAAATGTACACTAAATTAAAAAAGAATCTTTCATGATTCAGATAAAATATAGTTTTAGGGGGGCGTGTCCAAGAAGGAGCCATGATAGGAAGCATTATTCACAGCTCTCCAGGAATCATTAAGAACTTGCTAAAAATTATTGTCTGAGGATACAATATTTGGGAACAATTATCGTTGTGAACTACCTGAGCACAGGGAGAGCTGAAGAAACCTGCTTTAAGTCCTAACACTTACTTTAATATTTGAATCCAGGCGGCTGCGGCCTACCTGCATTAGCGTGACACTTCCCCCCCCCCCCCCCCGGCCATCTGGGTTAAGTGGCCGCTTACAGAGTTATAGGGAGGATTATCGCATATACATGTATAGCGCTCTACCACAGATTTTGACCTGACCCCGACCAACAATTATGGCCTGTGTAGCTGTACTGACATGGGGTGCTTTGGAGAAACTTTTCAGCGACCATTATGGCAGATTGGAGAAGCGCATAGAGTCTATTGTCCTGCGCCATAACTTATTGGAAGGAGCACACACTAAGAGCTGTAGCTCTGAAGAGATAGTTTCCGACACTGCAGAGAACGCTTTGTTCTATGATGTGGACGCAACGGAGCAACCGCTCAATAACACCAAAGTGCATAGTGGTCTAGACCGTAATGAGGAGACCTCCATACAGCGCAAGCCAGCAGGAGCTGCAGCAGCGACTGGGTATGTCACGCAAGCAGATCAGCACAGGACCACAGGCGGGTCATACAGAGGGGAACACCGGAGACACAAGAGAATGAGAGGACCCCAGAGACTGTGTACCCCTGTGTTTCAGGGACAGCGGTATTTGTTGCACCGGTTACACTTTATTGAGCTCCCTGGTATGCGGGGCTATAAGTGGGGCCCATTTGCAGAGAGAGGTTTACACGCTAACTATGCCACGGTCACTGCCAAGTCTGGAGTGGGTTAGATATGGGACACTTATGAAGGACTGGGTAACATTCTATTAAATAAACCTGGCTCCTCTCATGTACTAAAAAACTGTTTACTGCATTGTGTGTCTCCGTTTTCCCTCGTTTATAGCTAGATATTATAAATGAATAGCCAGCACTCATATCACACTTTGCTCCTCTCTTCTATTTTGTGGACTACCAAGTTTACATCCTAAATATGATGACTCTTAGGTTTGATGGTGTTTTTTGTATGCACTAAGGATGAAAACTTCTATTCTGTACACAACGCTGTAAAAGGGCTTTAACCTCCAGAAGTGGTTTGAGTGCCGCATGTATTACACGCATGGAGAAAGCGGGAGTAAGTTAAGTCTGTGAGTCTCCACAGGGCCTATAAGATGTAATGTAATATAAGTTTGACCAGTTTAGTGTAGCTTGCATCAGCTATATTATCTGTGCACCTTTATTTCTTTTCAAACGCATGTATAGTTGGGCACATGATGTTACTCCTCATTTCTCACCCTAAGTTCTGATGATTTTCCTGTTGGATGACGCATCTCATAATATGCTAGGTATGAATGATTGTTTATGATGCAAGCTACTGATAGTTTTATTATTGAATATGGTCCCTTTACTAATGTACTTTAGACCTCCCCACCATGTGACTGATTATTTTCCTATGGGTTACACGAGGGGGGGGGGTTGTTCATGGGTCGTTCATTAGATATATGTTAAACAGCATGTCCCTGTATATTAATGTACATAGTCTAGCCGGATATAGATGCGTGCACTCCTGTAGTCTTATACACTATACCTAATGCAGGTAGAGAGAGGCACAGCTCCCCCTCCATATTATTTTATGTTCCTTCTCCCTTTATTATCCTCTGTATATTTGGCAGAGTTAAGCAGTCTCTGCCCTGTTTGGAGAACTATGGTTTGTTCTCTGAACCCTACCATAGAGTATTAGAAATTTTTGCATTCATATGCCCTTCCTTTCCCCTTTGGTTTTTATTTTATTCTTGGGCCCACCCGTGGTCCTAATGACATAGGAGGGCGAGCATATAGTATAGGTCCACATGTGATCTATCCTGACCTAAATCCCCTAGCGTAAAAAGTTTTGACCAAGGCCCAAAAGTGGCCACTGTTGTGTTAATTGACGTGAGGGGTAAAAGAAAATGAGGGAAGTATGGGTTTGCTCCTCTGGCATTGTATACTGCAAGTTGTAACCAACAAATTATCTTGTTATCCGTGAACTTTTTGTTATACGAGCAACAGCATATGCTTGTTTTTGTTTCCTTCAATTAAAAAAAAAATATATAGTTTTAAAGGATTTTCCAATTTACTTTCATTATCATATTGTCTTTTTATATGTACACTTTCTGAAGCATCAGCTCCTACTGAACATGTGCAAGAGTTCACAGTGTATATGTATATGAGTCTGTTATTGGCTGATGTCTGTCACATAGTACAAGGGGCCATTAAATTGAAGTGCATTTTGAAAATTGTTAGAAAAAAAAATTGAATTGTAATTACTGTGACAAATCCTCTTTTCCCTTTTTATAACAAATGACTGTTTATCACATACAAAATGTTCATACTGTATTCTATAGGAAGAAACCTGTTGAAAGTGCTATACCTTGATTGTAGTAATATATTGTTTTTTTGTTTTATAAACCCAAATTATTCTTTATATGTATTATTATTACCAGTGTATATGGGAAATTACAATTAAGGTATATGCAGACTATGTTGTGATGGCTTCAGATATTTGGCACATATTATAAAGCAGTAATCAATGGAATAAAGCAATTAGGGTACTTCAGAATATTATGAGAACAGTTAGAGTTGATCTTGTGTGGAAGTAGATAAAATAGTCTTTATAGAGTAGTTTCTCTGAATAAGAGTTTTAAGAGATAATTTAAAGCTCTTCAAATGGAGTGACAGAGTGCAGTATGTAATCTACATGGATATTATAGAAAATACCTGTATATGCAGTTGAGTTTGTAATAACGGGAGAGGAAATCTGTAATTCTGCATCAAGACGAAAGAAAAAGTTGGAAGAATTTATTTATCTGCCTGTCTACTCTTTTACGCTAATAATAATGCCTTATTCGAAACATGAAGATATGTAATGTGTCTATAGTTAAATCACTGTCTTGCTTTATAAGCTGATTACTGATTTATGCTAATGCAATAAGTTCATAATAAGCACTGTTATTAATATACTGCAGTCTCTTGTGTGTCTGTTGCCCTTTTTCAGTACTATTGTGAGACTTAGCTAGCGTGCCTCAGCCCCAGGCATAACAGTAAACTACAATGCTCCCATATATATATATATATATATATATATATATATATATATATATATAGCGGGGCAAAAAAGTATTTAGTCAGCCACCAATTGTGCAAGTTCTCCCACTTAAGAAGATGAGAGAGGCCTGTAATTTTTATCATAGCTATACCTCAACTATGAGAGACAAAATGTGGAAAAAAATCCAGACAATCACATTGTCTGATTTGGAAATAATTTATTTGCATATTATGGTGGAAAATAAGTATTTGGTCACCTACAAACAAGCAAGATTTCTGGCTCTCACAGACCTGTATCTTCTTCTTGAAGAGGCTCCTCTGTCCTCCACTCATTACCTTTATTTTTTTTAAATAATTTTTATTGAGGTTAAAGTTACAATACAGCACCACTGTGAGAGAAAGAAAAAAAAACACAATATGCAAATTATTAAACACATAGTCATTTCTGTTTCATCACAGAATAATCCAACAAAATAAGAAAATAAGCTTAACCTCACTTTTTCAATTTTAGAACAACATAAGACATAAAAATATTGACATTTGAAAGTGAACAAATGTGCAGTCTAAATTATTGAGAGCTAAGCAAACATTATTATCCATCATCAAACTAAATGATCTATACGTCAGCATACAAAATAGCTTTTTTCTTTCCCTTTCCTCTTCTTCCCCTTCCTCTCCATACCAGATTTATTTTCACATAGATCAGACCATAAGAAAAAAGAAAAGAAAAAAACAGCAAACAATATTATACATAATAATTGTTGGAGTCGCAGCTCCCACAACCTCAGAAACCACAAGACTGTACATAGAATTTTATCCATCTTGAAAAAAGAGAAAAAAAAACACTCCTCTCTCCCTCAATCCCCCCCCCCCATCCCTGCGGCATCCCCACCCGTTACAACCCACCAAGTCACTCTAACCAGCTATGCGGAAAGACATTTAGTAATGTCAATTCCGCAAAACTCACTGATGATAGGAAAGGGGAGAGAATCTATTTTTGCATCGAGGTAGGATAAGATAATATAACTGGTGACCATTTCCATAAAAATTTCTGGATTCTTTTCTCTGAAGCATCATATAAATGATATGATTCAAATACTATTTGGTCTTGCAATATTTTAAAAATCATAGATAACCCACCACTATTCTTAGCTTTCCAATTTTTCAGTATGCAATGTCTAACTGCCAATATAATTGTATTTAGACTATTTATAGTATTACAATTGATAGCTTCATTCAAAGGACAAAGAAAAATAATATCTATCGCAGATAGAGCTATTGTTACTTTATAAGATTTATTGAACCAAAAAATAATTTTCAACCAAAGTTGTCTAACCTTGGGGCATAACCAAAACATATGAAGTAAATCTGCCCTACCATGTGCACACCGCGGACACCGAGTGACACCAGAAGGATAAAACTTGGATAATTTCCACGGTGAAAAATAGAAATTATTAATCATTTTCATATGAGATTCTTTCCAGGATATTGGAACTTTGCATTTGGACATAGACTTAAAACTCTGATCAATTGTCTCATGTTCCACTGATAAAGTTACCGAACCCCAAGTTTTACATTGATTATCCTTAATGGCCTGGCTCTGTTTGTTGAGCATGATATCATACAGTAGAGAAATTGACGCATCACCTGCAATACATTTTTGAATACATAATTTAATATCCTGCCAGACCGTTTTAAGTGGGACACGCCACCTTTGAGCCATAATGAAATGTCGGATTTGAAAATAAGCAAATAAACCAGACCTAGGAATCCCATATTTACTAAAAATATCTTCTACTGATAATATTTGATAGTTTTCATCCAGTATTTGTCTAACAAATTGCAAACCTTTTCCAGCCCAATCTTTAAATATTTTTTGGTATAACCCTGGAAGAAAGTTTGGATTACCTACAATGGTTGGAAAATCCGAGCAGGAGAAATCCAAATCCAACACTGTACAGAATTTATGCCACGCTTGTACAACATTTTTAATAGAGATAAGGCAACTAATATTCTGCGGTAACTTCTGTATTGAAGAATGTAAAATTGCTTTTAATGAGAACGGGGCAATTAAAAAGGTTTCAATCTCCTCGGATGATACTAAATTGGATCCTGCAAGCCAATCTATCGCTATTTTCTATCGCACAACTAAATTATAAAACTTAAGATTGGGCAATGCTAACCTCGCTATGTCCACCTTTTGCATTAATTTACCTAATGCAATTCGGGGCTTTTTGTTATTCCAGATGAATTTAGAGAATGACGCATTAATTGCTTTCAAATCCTTATTCAGGATAAATAAAGGGAGATTCTGCAATGGGTATAGCAGACGGGGAAAAACAATAGATTTAATTAAATTAACACAAGCTGTCAAAGACAAAGGAAATGCTACCCATAAATGTAGATCAGAATTAATTTTCCGAAACAGTGGCTCAAAGTTGGCTTTATACCACCGACTGGGGTCTTTATGTAAGACTAACCCTAAATATTTAATTGCATCAACTTGCTTAAATGGGATATGTGGTACTACTGTCTGAGTATTATTTAAATACATTAATTCACTCTTTTCCAGATTTATCTTGTACCCTGAGAAGGAACTAAAAATTTCCAAAATTTGAAGAACCATTGGTATAGAATACTGTATGTTAGCCAAAAATACTAAGACGTCATCTGCATATAATAGCGTTTAATATTACCTTTATTAATGGCACCTGTTTGAACTTGTTATCAGTATAAAAGACACCTGTCCACAACCTCAAACAGTCACACTCCAAACTCCACTATGGTGAAGACCAAAGAGCTGTCGAAGGACACCAGAAACAAAATTGTAGACCTGCACCAGGCTGGGAAGACTGAATCTGCAATAGGCAAGCCGCTTGGTGTGAAGAAATCAACTGTGGGAGCAATAATTAGAAAATGGAAGACATACAAGACCACTGATAATCTCCCTCGATCTGGGGCTCCACGCAAGATCTCACCCCGTGGGGTCAAAATGATCACAAGAACGATGAGCAAACATCCCAGAACCACACGGGGGGACCTAGTGAGTGACCTGCAGAGAGCTGGGACCAGTGTAACAAAGGCTACCATCGGTAACACACTACGCTGCCAGGGACTCAGATCCTGCAGTGCCAGACGTGTCCCCCTGCTTAAGCCAGTACATGTCCGGGCCCGTCTGAAGTATGCTAGAGAGCATTTAGATGATCCATAAGCGGATTGGGAGAATGTCATATGGTCAGATGAAACCAAAGTAGAACTGTTTGGTAGAAACACAACTCATCGTGTTTGGAGGAGAGAGAATGCTGAGTTGCAACCAAAGAACACCATACCTACTGTGAAGCATGGGGGTGGCAACATCATGCTTTGGGGCTGTTTCTCTGCAAAGGGAACAGGACGACTGATCCGTGTACATGAAAGAATGAATGGGGCCATGTATCGTGAGATTTTGAGTGCAAACCTCCTTCCATCAGCAAGGGCAATGAAGATGAAACGTGGCTGGGTCTTTCATGACAATAATCCCAAACACACTGCCCGGGCAACGAAGGAGTGGCTTCGTAAGAAGCATTTGAAGGTCCTGGAGTGGCCTAGCCAGTCTCCAGATCTCAACCCCATAGAAAACCTTTGGAGGGAGTTGAAAGTCCATGTTGTCCAGCGACATCCCCAAAACATCACTGCTCTAGAGGAGATCTGCATGCAGGAATGGACCAACTTACCAGCAAGAGTGTGTGACAACCTTGTGAAGACTTACAGAAAAGGTTTGACCTCTGTCATTGCCAACAAAGGCTATATAACAAAGTATTGAGATGACCTTTTGATATTGACCAAATACTTATTTTCCACCATAATTTGCAAATAAATTCTTTCCAAGTCAGACAATGTGATTGTCTGGATTTGTTTCCACATTTTGTCTCTCATAGTTAAGGTATACCTATGATGAAAATTACAGGCCTCTCTCATCTTCTTAAGTGGGAGAGCTTGCACAATTGGTGGCTAACTAAATACCTTTTTGCCCCACTGTATGTGTGTATGTATGTGTGTGTATATATATATATATATATATATATATATATATATGAGCATTGTAGTTTACTGTTATGCCTGGGGCTGAGGCACGCTAGCTAAGTCTCACAATAGTACTGAAAAAGGGCAACCGACACACAAGAGACTACAGTATATTAATAACAGTGCTTATTATGAACTTATTGCATTAGTATAAATCAGTAATCAGCTTATAAAGCAAGGCAGTGATTTAACTATAGACACATTACATATCTTCATGTTTCGAATAAGGCATTATTATTAGCGTAAAAGAGTAGACAGGCAGAGGAGTGCAGTTGCAGTCAACGTCATCATTCAGTGTGACACACGCAGCAGATTTCACAGGTGCTAATGTCTGAGACCTCTCTCTAATATGTTGCCTAAAACTCTCCTGCCCCATCTCAGCAATTCTAATAATTAAAGTACAGTTTAGCAGGCGTGTCTAAAGTTACGTCAGTCATATTATTTTGTAGCAAAAAGTATTCTCAAATGAATATTCTCACAACAGAACATAGTACTTTCTCTCCTGGAATGTGACATCCCACTCTTTCTAGATGATAACACTGCTTGAGAACAGAACAGCAGAGTGAAATGTAATGGAACTATTTATTAAAGGCATTTTCTCTTTAAGAAATATATGTGTTATTATGTGAAAGATATGTATATAGGTACTATATTATACAGTATATGTTTGCATACTTTGTATGTGTCGTGTGAGGAATTACTAATTGTCTGTCCCCTACCTTCTGGGTTTTTAATTTGACTCTGAAGCGATTGTAGGGACTAGTGAAGTAATTTACACACAATGGGGTAATGTCTTGTGGAAGAATGTTAGAAAATATTGGATATTTGAATACGAGGTCAGTTGAGAGATTGTGGCTTTAATCAAGAGGATATGATAAGTTAGTGAATTTGTATAAAATAGTATTGTGCAAGTATAAAACCAAGCTAGCAAATCTGTCATGCTGATATAATAGCTCAGTTATCCACAGTGATGTAGATTTATATGACTTGGGTAGGAGAGAATCCTAGTAACACACTCTTATCTGATATATGCAATGAGTAGCATAGACAGCTGGCGACTTAAAGGGACAAGAAACCCACATGTTTTTCTTTCATGATTCAGAGAGAGCACGCGATTTTAAATAACTTTTCAATTCACTTCTATTATCTAATTTGTTTTGTTCTCTTGGTATCCTTTGTTGAGAAGGATACCTAGGTAGACTCAGGAGCTGCTGATTGGTGACTGCGCATATATGCCTCATGTTATTGGTTCACCCAGTGCATTAACTAGCTCCCTGTAATGCATTGCTGCTCCTTCAACAAAGGATACCAAGATAACAAAACAAATTAGATAATATAAGTAAATTGGTAAATTTTTATATCACATTCTCTATCTGTATCATGCATGAACACAATTGGGTTTAATTTCCCTTTAAGTTACTAAAGAAGGGACAGGTGTGAAGTAGAAAGCCAGACCTAAGCTTAACTATACATCATAAAACCTATTTAAATGGACAGTAAAGTCAAAATTTAACTTTCATAATTCAGATAGAGAATACAACTTTTAACAACTTTCCAATTTACCTCTATTATTAATTCTGCTTTGTTCTCTCTGGATCTTTTGCTGTAAAGTATAGCTAGGTGCTAGGTTTAGGAGCAGCAACACAATACTGGGAGCTAGCTGGTGATTGGTGGCTGCACATTTATTCCTCTTGTCATTGGCTCACCCAATGTGTTCAGCTAGTTTCCAGTAGTGCATTGCTGCACCTTCATCAAAGGATACCAAGAGAATGAAACAAATTTGATAACAGAAGTAAATTGGAAACTGTATGCCGTATCTGAATTATGAAAGAAAAATGTTGAGTTTCATATTCATTTAAGAGTCCTGATCCTGACACCAATCCTTTATTATTATTTGGGAAAAGTCTGTTAGGATATCAACAAAAAAAGCAACTGATCATATAGTTTTCACTGTATATGTGTTTGTGACAGGGATTTTTTTTTTATATTACAGAGTCTTTCGAAATCTGATAAAATGTTCACATCTGCTTTACCCCACAGGACATGGTATTTCAAGTGCTATTGAGAAGGCGGAGACAAGTTTGGGTATTCCCAGCCCTGTAGAGTTGTCTTTCGGAAATCAAGGGAAACCTACAGATGGGGAGCAGCTCAGTGGTATATCCGCATACTTCTGTTTTACTGTTGTAACTGGGTTATAAGCAGAGCAGAGGAATACAGACCATGGAAACACCATCTCATGCTTAGTATTTCCTTTTTACTATTGTTCAGTAGCTAATAGCTTAATTTAAAATGAAAACTGTTAATAGAGGAAAACGTTATAGGTTATTTTATGTGTTTGATATGTTTTAACGACTGCAATTGCCACTTGCAATGCAGCATTGCTTAACATTGCACAAGAGCTTTTTGTACAATGCCTCCCCCAGCTCTTGCACAACCATTTGCACAAGAGCAGGGCCTATCAATCACCCTAAACAAGAAGTGTCTGCACCGCAATACCTCATAAGCTGCAAATGCAGTTTAATAAATATTCCCCTATGAGTTTTCTCACATCCTGCAATCTTTGTTATATGCAAAAAACTAGCAATCCCCTTTAATTATCTGAAGATCATCCAATCCTGCAGTATATTAACATCAGTTACATTGTGCACAAATTCTGTATAAATACATTTTTTTTAACTGTTCTAGATCCTGAAACTGAAGAGAACAGTGAGGCTCAGGACAGTGAATCCACATCACCCATTACAGGAGCACTGGGCTTCTTCTCCAGCATCTCAACAGCTGTACAAAGCACAGTGAGTAGAAATACAAAATTAGCTCTGCAGCACTTGTTTCCAAATCTGTCCAGCACTGTTTAATCTTATGGATATTTAATACAATAAAGATGATTAACTTCTTATTAAATTATAAAAGTTCTCTAAAATTAACAGCAACACTATATTATAAAGTTAGATTATGGATATAACTAGCTTTTGTTCTCTAATTATTGATCATGATAAGAGGTTTACAGCTCGTATAACAAGTTGAAAGTGTGTGTGTGTGTATATATATATACAGTATAGTATATATATATATATATATATATATATATATATATATATATATATATATATATATACTGTGTATATATATATACAGTATATATATATATGTATATATATATATATATATATATATATATATATATATATATATATACTGTAAACTAGCTGAACACATCGGGTGAGCCTAATATGTATGTGTGTGTGTGTGTATATATATATATATATATATATATATATATTATTTTTTTTTTATATATATGTAATGTGACAGAACCCAAGGCATAGTATTGGAAGGCGTCTGTATTCCCCCTAAAGTGCTGCATTGCAGGGTGTGGTCTGACAACCCCAGGGAGAATAGTTGTGTTTGTTTACCACATAAAGAAAATATGTGATTTATTTCCATCTCACCCAGCTAGCTCCTCCCCTGCATGTGATAATTGACATCAGGTACCAATAAAATCCCCAGTCAGGGATTCAGAGTCAGAATGCCAGCAGTATGGGAAACTGCAACACTCTCCTGAGAGACTGAGAGGAATTATCTCTAAAAGGAAAAACAAAGTTTGAAAGATCTGTGCATTTATCTTTTGTGAAAAGCCAAATTAGTGCAGTCAGTTATACCTGTTATTAAGTGCTCAGTGGAGCAAGCCTCTTTTGTTTTCTTTATGTTTTGCCTGTTTTTGCCAGACCTGTAAATGAATGGACTATATTTTATAAAGCTACAACCTTGAGTGGTATTTCCAGCTTTGAAGACTGTGTGGTTGTAAGATCCCAGGTCACAATATATATGTCCAGAAAGAAAGGCACTCACTGGGTCTTGAAAAATGTAGAATTCATTTCTTTATTAAAGTGACGTTTCGAGGTTACCCTCGTCCTCAGACCAACCAGCATCATATATATGAACTAAACAGGTCCCGCACTCTCCGCTGTGAAAACACAAACTTCTTTAATTAAACTGTGACGTTTCGAGGTAGTTAGCCCCTTCCTCAGACAGATAATTATATAGTGCAACTTACTCCCCTTAAATATCCTCCACAATGTGCTATGAATGCTGAACACTTGCAGCGTCTCATCTGCGCAACTGAGCATGCTCAGAGATAACTACGGTGGCCGCATTGGGACAAACAACTAAAAGCAAAGTTAAAGATGAAAAGTTAAAAACGGAAAATGCCGATTATACCCCAAACTCGACAGCTTAGACAGATTATTGATGTTTTTCAAATATTTATTCCACTAGAGATGAGTTAATGTCTGATATATAACTAAAGCTGATCTCTGTATAACTTATTATATTCTGCTACCTGTTCTTCTTACATATGCAGACGTTTAATCTGTGCCTTAACATTTGTATTATGCTGTGTGTTGAAAATTTTCTGTGCTTTGAAATGAAACTGTTGTTATCATCTCTTTTTTGAATTTATCAATAAAAGAAAATCTTTAAAAAAAAAAAAAAAAAAAAAAGGAAAATGCCTGAAATTACAATGTAACAATATTCATATAAACAAAAATGTAACCCAAGTAGCCCTTATATATGTGATGAATAACTCATCTTCACAATATGTAACAAAACTAGCAAAAACAAACATTGGCTACAAATAAATATTACATCTTAACTAATGAGAGAAATATGTAAGACGTTACTTACAAAAAACATGCAAGTAATGAATATCAAGTGTAGTTATGAAATCCATACCCTTAAACAGGACATAATGAATTTGACCAGGGAGACAAATGAAACCTGCCTACCGCAAAAATTGCTTTAACTAGGAGGGAATATGTCAAAAAGACATAAAAATGATGAATACAATCTTAATCATCCCTGTATAATCTAATAACTGACAGACTCAGAGTATGACTATCAGATTAGTATGAATCTATGGCTAGCTGTACTACACAATATACTATTACGTGTAAAATGTGTACAAACAGGATCATTACAAGAAACATTGCACATCAAAATGGGTATTAAGGCCCATAGGTATTAAAGTATCCAAGGTGTAAATCCACCTGGTCTCTTTTTGCAACAACAAGTTGGCCCTATTACCCCCTCTCAGTAAGGGAGGGACGTGATCAATGATCACATATCGCAAATCGGCCACAGTATGTTTGGCAGACAAAAAGTGTCTAGCCACTGGCTGATCATTTTCACCAGTGGCTAGGGCAGCACGTATGGATCCCTTGTTAATGGCCATACGGGTACGTAGATCATCATTTGTTTTGCCTACGTAATATCTGCCATAGCAACAGTGCAGCATGTACACTATAAACCTGGTAGTGCATGTGACTCTGTGCTTAATGGCATATGTACACACATAAAGACATATATATAGGTGCATTGGAGCCATTTGCAGTTAAAGAGACACTCAAGTCAAAATTAAACTTTCATTATTCTGATAGAGCATGCAATTTTAAACAACTTTCCAATTTACTTCCATTAACAAAATGTGACCATGTTCAAGAATTCACAGAATAAGCATGTATTCATTTGTGATTGGCTAATGGCTGTCACATGGTACGTTATGCATTTGTACATGGTACAGGGGGAGTGGAAATAGACATAACTTTTTATATTGTCAGAAAAAAAATCTACTACTCATTTGAAAGTGCTACTGCATTGTCTTGTTATCTTGCATTTGTTGATTATGCAAATCGACTGTGTTGACTGGTCTTTTAAGTAGATGAAAAGCATATTTATGCAATATTCATATTTAATAAAGTGTTCATCTGTATTTTTACTGTAGGGGAATATATTCTAAGTATTTTTAAATAGATGTTCCTATATATTTATATATATATATATATATATTATATATATATATATATATATATATATATATATGGAAAAGGAAGAGTCGAAAACCGCGCTATTCAAGGATCTAATCCAGGTCCCACTTGCGGTTGGATGACTGATATGTATGTGTATATATTTCTCTCAACCCCTTAATAATGAACTGGGGATTATTTGTGATTATAGATATCACTGGCAGTTGACTTGTGATTATGAATATCACTAGATAGTATAAGTAGTTAAAAGGGTACACTGTTAGTGAAAATCTTATTATATATAGTCACAATGGTACATCACATGAAATAATGATAAATTAATGATACATTCTAGGTGAAAACATTAGATAATAAGTCCATCAAAGGCATATATTGATAAGACGATAATAACGTTTTTTCACACTCAGAATATCCGGTAGGTATTGCACTTACTAGAACAGACCTTAATCATATGAGGTAAGTTGCCGCCTCTATAAGTGGGAAACTTCCGAAGATCTGATGTGGCAGTAGTTGTAGGGCCGTGTATGCGTGTCCTTCTCCTCTTAGAGTATGGGATCTTGATCCTGGTAGAGACTGGTTACAGATTCTCCCCGAGCTCCAGCAGATTTATGCAAAATGAGAAGCAGAGGACAAATACATAGTGTAAAACTGTTTAATTATAAAAAAGAAAAAAGAAAAACAGACAAATGGCCACTCACATTAAAAGTCCTCAAACATATGAGGCATGTAAAACACACTCGGAAAAAGCCTGTGTATCACAAACTCTGTATATGGGAAACTGCAGGTGCTGTATCTCAGTAAGAAGAGAGCGTGTTCTCCCAGAAACCAGATAAATGTCCGGTGATTTTATACAGACTAATAAGTTCCTTTTTCAAATTTGCAAATATGATGCAGATGCAATGCAAAGATCACAATCTATTAATGGTAGTAATAAAACAGAGAGTCCTCCAAGTGGAGTCTATAAAATGGTCCCTTACGCATTTCAAAGACTGTTTTTCTCCTTCTTCAGAGGGTATTTGTTGGATCATGCTAAATAATTCTCCTGTATTCGTCTATAAAAGCCGGGCGGCGGCACGCCCCTAGAGTTTGGTTGTTAGTTATAATTGGGCTAGATTGCTGTCTATCATAGTACTAACCTGGTACGTAGTGTTCCTGTTAGTAAACGTGTTCAATCAGTGGTTATTAGAAAGTGACGTCCCTACGTGTCTGCGTGTTTACGCATTAACGTATTGGACGTCTGGGCCTGATATTATGTGTATGGTTTTTATAGTAACCAGATCGCAATAGAATGTTTGTACGTAATAGCGCGATCTTCATGTGGGCTATTGTTTTGTATATCGTTCTTATGGCAACAGTGTTATATGGCGTTGCAGCCCTGGAGTGTACAGAGCAATCGTGTCTATTTGAAAGAGTACAATATTATCACTCAAATTTTTCTTCTTCTATAGTATATATATATATATATATTTATATATATATATATATATATATATATATATATATATATATATATATATATATGTGTGTGTGTATATATATATATACACAGAGAGAAGTGCACTCACAGGAACGAACAACTTGCTCAATGCCATTGTTAAGCCTGTTCTATGGCGATTTTACCACCTGGGTGCAACTTTTTAGCCCAGTAATGCTTTTCACAGAGTCAAACTTTCCTGTAGTATATTAGTCTGATCCTGCCTATTACAGTCAGTCCAGCGCCGAAATACCAGGCAATTCTTCTCTGAACAAGGAACACAGCAACCCCAGACGATCGTTTCGGCCTTCATTGGGCCTCGTCAGTGAGGTGTAGCCATATTCCTCTAAGCAACCTGAGCAAGGAGTCCACGTTTGGATATATTGATATAGATATAAATAAAAAGAGAGAAGCGCTCAACCTGGGAACGAACAATAGCATAATAGCTTGTTCTATGACTAGTTACCACTCAAGAAGCAGCCTCTTTTTGCTCAACAGGTTGAGCGCTTCTCTCTTTTAATTTATGCAAATTCTGACTCTTAGGGAAGTCTCCTTAAGTGTGATGCAGGAATCCAGACGTGGACCCGTTACTCAGTGTGCCTAGAGGAATATGGCTGCACCTCACTGACGAGGCCTACACTAGGCCGAAACGTACGTCTGGGGTTTTGCCATTTCCCTTGTTCAGAGAGGGATTGCCTGGTATTTCGAAGCTGGACTGTACTGTTAAGTCAGGATCAGACTGATATGCTACAGGAAAGTTCTTCTCTGTGAAAGGCACAGGTTGAGCAAAAAGAGGCTGCTTCTTGGGTGGTAACTAGCCATAGAACAAGCTATTATGCTATTGTTTGTTCCCAGGTTGAGCGCTTCTCTATTTTAATTTATGCAAATTATGACTCTTAGGGAAGTCTCCCTAAGTGTGATGCGGGAATCCAGATGTGGACCCGTTGCTCAGTGTGCCTAGAGGGATATGGCTGCACCTCATTGACGAGGCCTACACTAGGCCGGAACGTATGTCTGGGGTTTTGCCGTTTCCGTTGTTCAGAAAGGATTGCGTGGTATTTCGGGGCTGGACTGTACTGTGAAGTCAGGATCAGACTGATATGCTACAGGAAAGTTTTTCTCTGTGAAAGGCATTTGTTGAGCAAAAAGAGGCTTCTTGGGTGGTAACTAGCCATAGAACAAACTATTATGCTATTGTTCGTTCCCAGGTTGAGCGTTTCTCTCTTCTAATTTATAGATATAGATAGATAGATATAGATATATAGATAGATATTTTACCAAAATACTATCATATATATAGAAATATGTTTTTATGAATAAATATATTCTTCTTTGTGAAGAACGTTGAAATGTGAAATATTCATATTATATGTTGAGTTTAGCACACTTCAGAATATGCAATATATATTATATTGTGTGTTTAATTAGGATTTGAATATTATTGTAATATATATTTTAGAAAAAAATGTGGTTTTATGTTAGCTTTATGTGATTTTAATATTGTGACAATGAAAGCTGTGTAAGTGTACTTGTATGTTTAATGATCTGTGTATATAAAATTAATTTTCTGAGCATTATGTACTAAAAACGTACTATTAATACCAAATTATTAATGGTGCAGATAAAAGTTTAACATTTGTGATAATATGTAGTTAAGCTTATTCTTCTATAAGGGGTATAGCTTACAGTATGTACTGTTTACATACACGCACACGTATACACACACACACTAGAAATGTGCATTTCTGCACTTCGGGTGTAAACTAATTAGGAAGAAGGCGGCCGCAAGCTGCATTCAGTTCTTTTCAGAAGTGGATTTAATTATTGTGAAAGTGCAACACACTGAGATCTCACTGTTCTGCACTTTCACAATAATAAATCTGGCGCTGAATGTGGTCTGTGAGGGCCTTCTTCCGCATTAATTAGCACCCAAAGGGCACAAATGCACAAACACACTCACACACACACACATATATTTATATAAACATATTTTATTAATAATTTACTTTGTATTTTATGATTCTGTAGTGTAGAATGTGTTTATTTTGATTTGTTAATAAAGCCCTATTAGAGGACAGGTTTGAAAACCCTTGAGATAGAGCATACATTTGTATACAAACGTTTTACTTCTATTATCAATTTTGCTTCATACTTTTGGTATTCTCTCTTTAAGAAGCAGCAATGCACTACTGGGAGCTAGGTGAACCCATTAGTAAGCCAATCACAAGAGGCATATATGTACAGCCACCAGTCAGCAGCTAGTTACCAGTTTCTACTTAAGTGTGCTTTTCAACAAAGGATGCCAAGAAAATGAAGCAAATTAGATAATATAAATAAAAAAAAGTTGTTTAAATTTGTATGCTCTATCTGAATCAAAAAATATTTTTTGGGTTTTCATGTCCAGTTTAAGAAGTAGCAATTTCACTGCACACATGGACAGCTTGTTTTATATAACACAATTTTCCTAAATTATGCAAAATACTTTTCTTTTTTTCATTGACATTGTTACCTTTTATCTCATGCTTAGGGGAAGACAGTCCTGACTGGTGGATTGGATGCCCTGGAGTTTATTGGAAAAAAGACGATGGACGTGATTGCAGAAGGAGATCCAGGCTTCAAAAAAACCAAAGGACTTATGAACAGGAACACCACATTGTCTCAAGTAAGAAACTGCTGTCAACCAAAGCTCAGCTACACTTGGCAAAGAAACACGGAATATAGAAATAATAATATAACCCTGTCATTGGCCGCATCAGTAGTCTACATGAACCGGCATCTTCATGGTGCTTAGCAATTTTAGTAGAGGAGACTGATGATTTCAAACAATATCTGTGCTATATATCAATAACTGTATGCTGTTGTGCATGGTTCTATTGTGGCACTCATTTAGCTACAGTTATCTCAACATTTTCAAACATCAAAATTCTTATAGAATCTGCATAATCATAGAACAGGTTCTACTTTACTCTTCTTAATATCTCCATTGGGAGTCCAGAGTTTAAAGGGACAATGTACTCTAAAATGTTCTCCCCTTTAATGTGTTCCCATTGGCACATTTTACCTGCTGGAGTGTATTTCATTGTTTGCAAACCACTACTTTACCTTTATTTGTTATTTTAAATAGCTATTTTTGCTTGGTGGGCCCCCACCTACACTATAATTCTGAGTAACAAATGTTTACTCTGTAGAAAATCTATGTAAATATGGGACAAACTCCCAGTGGGGGTGGGGGGTGGGGGGGTGAGAGAGAGAGATTTTGTATGTGAAATATCTGCTTGTGTTTATTCAACCCCTCAGCTATTATTGGTTTGTCAATACTTAACATAAATACTTGCAGGCTCAGCCCATTGTTATGGGCATGTGCTAAATCAATGATGGCAAACCTTGGTACTCCAGATGATTCAGAACTACATTTTCCCATGATGCTCCACTGAACTGCAGAGGGCCTAAACATCATGGGAAATATAGTTCTGAAACATCAGTGGTGCCAAGGTTTTCCTTCACTTTCCTAGGTGATGGTTTTAATAAAAATAGCTATTTCAAATGAAAAAATAAACATGAATGATCCATTTACATTATATTTAATACTCTGCAGTAATGTGGAACACATTAAGGGGAAACACATTTTATAGAACAGTGTCCCTTTAACATGTTGAATGCATTTTTGTTTTTTCACATAGTATAAACTAGTATTTAAAGGTATACTAAACCCACATTTTTTCTTTCATGATTCAGATAGAACATGCCGTTTTAAGCAACTTTCTAATTTACTACTATTATCAAATTTTCTTCATTCTCTTGCTATCTTTATTTTAAAAGCAGTAATGCAAAGCTTACGGAGCCGGCCCATTGTTGATTCAGCACCCTGGATAGTTCTTCCTTATTGATGGCTACATTTAGCCACCAATAAGCAAGCATAACCCAGGTTCTGAAAAAGAAATGGTCCGGCTCCTAAGCTTTACGTTCCTTCTTTTTAAATAAAGATAGCTAGAAAACGATGAAAAAATAATAATAGGAGTAAATTAGAAAGTTGCTTAAAATTGCAGGCTCTCAATTATTAAAGAAAAAAAAATAGGTTTAGTATTCCTTTAAACTTGGTATTAAAAATACTCTGCATGCAAAATAATTATTTTTAAAATCTTTTGAAATGTCCGTTTGATAGCATTATTCACATTGTTTAGCAGTTCAGGGACATACTTTTTGAGAAGCCCCTTGAGGATTATTATCTTATCTCTTTTTCTGTGTCCCATTAAATGAGCTCCAACACTAATCAAGCAGTCATTGTTTTAGGAGAAAATGGAAAAAAACACATATTAAAGGTTAAACTACAAAATAGTTTGCAAAATAAATGAAGAAAGTAGATACATTTTTTGCAAAATTAAACATTTTGGGCTAGATTACAAATGGAGTGCAAAATATTGCTTACGCAAGCGATATTTGCGCTCCACTCTGTAATACCAGCACACGCAAATGTGTGCTGGTATTACAAGTTAGGTGCAATGCAAACGTGACCTCTGTGGAACAACTGTTTTCCTATGACATGGAGAGTCCACAACATCATTCCAATTACTAGTGGGATATTCAACTCCTGGCCAGCAGGAGGAGGCAAAGAGCACCCCAGCAAAGCTGTTAAGTGTAACTTCCCTTACCCATAATCCCCAGTCATTCTCTTTGCCTCTGTCAATGGAGGATGTGTGAATTTGGTGTCTGAAGATATGTATTCCTTTTATGAGTACTTTTCCCTTCAAGCAAGGATTGGGGCTATGCTGTGTCCATGTCAATCTCTTTAGTAAGAGTAATGGGGGCTCTTATCAGTTAGAAAGTGGCGAGGTTGTATTTGCTTTATTTCTAACATTATTGCTACCCCCATTTATAGAAAGCCAGGGTTGGTTACTCTGTTCTTTCTTTGACTGCAGGTCCCTGTCTGAGATTGACTGAATGATTCAGACCTGGAGTTGGTGAGACTTCTAACTGTGAGTCCCTGTATCTACCCCCCATGGCTTGTGATCTAATGAGGCATGATAGAGGTGAGGGACTTTTTATTTTATGGCTGGGTACCCTCCAGTGAGGGTGGGCAATGAGGGAGGGTGATATATTGGCCTAAAACTATGACTTCCAGTGAAGTTTGTTAATTCTGGGCTTGGATTCTCCCTGCCTGTGGCGGCGTTTTTCATCTCTACTTCTAAAATAATTAGAGACAAGCGCACTCTATCATCTAGTAGGTATGCAGTTCAGAGTCCCTCTCAGGTAAGGGGTTTTTCTGCTGCCTTTTTTCTATTACTTATTGATGGAATTCTGTGTACCCCTGGAAGGGGATATTAAGGGTTAAAATGTACTCCTTGTGTGGGGTTCAATTTTTTGGATTATCCCTTATTTGTAGAGCTAAATTCGGCGTGAGAGTTTAAGTAGCCAATGCTCTTTTTAATTCCTATTTGGATACAGTATTTCTAGACTTATCGATCCTTTCCTAAGTCTCAGAGTGTGTAACTTTTTTTTTCTGCATGGAGGCAGATTGTTACTTATCTGTGGATAGCAGGTAATCAGTCTTATGATCCTTATAGACTCAATGTTTATGGGGTTTTTATGTCATTGCTTGCATTAATGTTATAACCTCTCATTTTGTAAGGAGCTTATTTGGCAGCTATTTTGGCGCATTAAATTTGAACGCCTGTTATTTGTGATGGATTATGGCAATTTGCTTCTGGCCGTTATGCCGGTTAGTTGTTTCCTCATTCTGCTATCCTAGATCACAGTAAGGTGATCGTTATACGCTGAAGTTTTTTATAAGCGGTTTTGTGTAGACTTCCTTTCTTTATGGAGGGTATGCATCTAGTAAATCGCCATTGTTGGTGGTTGTTATGGCGCTTATAATGTGTGTCTTTTCATCTAGAGAGAATGTCAGCCTGCTCTGTGTATCGCTATTATGGTTTTTTAATGTTGGACATTTTATCATGTTATGGCGCAGTTTATTTATATACATTGATAGAACGGCCGCTTCGTGGGCGGGGCCTATTTTAATTTCAATTTTCAGTGTCTACCCCCTGGTGGTGGCGATCACAATGCACTCCTTTACTTTGTATGCATTGCGGGCTTAGTGTTTTGGGTCTCCAGTAGGAGACTTAATGTATCTACAGCGACGACCTGTTGTGTTTACACAGTCAATCTTTTATCTGTTATAATAGTGTGTTAATGTTTAGGATTCTTATCCTAGCACAACAGCTGTAAATATAATGAGCTGCAATTTTAAGTGATATATTTTTCTACTTTAAATCATGGTGGTTCATAATAGCCACGGAGCTTCATTTTGAATAGGGTGTTTCAAACTATTACTCTCCTATTAACCCCTTAATGACCACAGCACTTTTCCATTTTCTGTCCGTTTGGGACCAAGGCTATTTTTACATTTTTGCGGTGTTTGTGTTTAGCTGTAATTTTCATTTTACTCATTTACTGTACCCACACATATTATATACCGTTTTTCTCGCCATTAAATGGACTTTCTAAAGATACCATTATTTTCATCATATCTTATAATTTACTATAAAAAAATTATAAAATATGAGGAAAAAATGGAAAAAAAACACACTTTTTTCCTAACTTTGACCCCCAAAATCTGTTTACACATCTACAATCACCAAAAAACACCCATGCTAAATAGTTTCTACATTTTGTCCTGAGTTTAGAAATACCCAATTTCTTTCATGTAATTAGCAAGAGTCCATGAGCTAGTGACGTATGGGATATACATTCCTACCAGGAGGGGCAAAGTTTCCCAAACCTCAAAATGCCTATAAATACACCCCTCACCACACCCACAAATCAGTTTTACAAACTTTGCCTCCTGTGGAGGTGGTGAAGTAAGTTTGTGCTAGATTCTACGTTGATATGCGCTCCGCAGCAGGTTGGAGCCCGGTTTTCCTCTCAGCGTACAGTGAATGTCAGAGGGATGTGAAGAGAGTATTGCCTATTTAAATTCAATGATCTCCTTCTACGGGGTCTATTTCATAGGTTCTCTGTTATCGGTCGTAGAGATTCATCTCTTACCTCCCTTTTCAGATCGACGATATACTCCTATATATACCATTACCTCTACTGATTCTCGTTTCAGTACTGGTTTGGCTTTCTACTACATGTAGATGAGTGTCCTGGGGTAAGTAAGTCTTATTTTTGTGACACTCTAAGCTATGGTTGGGCACTTTTATATAAAGTTTCTAAATATTTGTGTTTAAACATTTATTTGCCTTGATTCAGGATGTTCAATATTCCTTATTTCAGACAGTCAGTTTCATTATTTGGGATAATGCATTTGAATAATCAATCATTTTATTGCGTCATTCTTGGCGTGGACTTTTTTGGCACAAAAAATTCTTTGTTATTTCCGGTGTCGTTCTTGTCACCGGAAGTTGCGTAATTTTTTTGACGTTTTTGCGCCAAAAGTGTCTGCGTTACCGGATGTGGCGTCATTTTTGGCGCTAAAAGCATTTAGGCGACAAATAATGTGGGCGTCTTTTTTGGCGCTAAAAAATATGGGCGTCATTATTGTCTCCACATTATTTAAGTCTCATTGTTTATTTGCTTCTGGTTGCTAGAAGCTTGTTCACTGGCATTTTTTCCCATTCCTGAAACTGTCATTTAAGGAATTTGATCAATTTTGCTTTATATGTTGTTTTTTCTATTACATATTGCAAGATGTCTCAGATTGACCCTGAATCAGAAGATACTTCTGGAAAATCGTTGCCTGATGTTGGATCTACCAAGTTAAGTGTATTTGCTGTAAACTTGTGGTATCTCTTCCTCCAGCTGTTGTTTGTAATGAATGTCATGACAAACTTGTTAATGCAGATAATATTTCCTTTAGTAATGTTACATTACCTGTTGCTGTTCCATCAACATCTAATACTCAGAGTGTTCCTGTTAACATAAGAGATTTTGTTTCTAAATCCATTAAGAAGGCTATGTCTGTTATTCCTCCTTCTAGTAAGCGTAAAAGGTCTTTTAAAACTTCTCATTTTTCAGATGAATTTTTAAATGAACATCATCATTCTGATTCTGATCATGTTTCCTCTGGTTCAGAGGATTCAGTTTCAGAGGTTGATGCTGATAAATCTTCATATTTATTCAAAATGGAATTTATTCGTTCTTTACTTAAAGAAGTCTTAATTGCATTAGAGATAGAGGAATCTGGTCCTCTTGATACTAAATCTAAACGTTTAAATAAGGTTTTTAAATCTCCTGTAGTTATTCCAGAAGTTTTTCCTGTCCCTGATGCTATTTCTGAAGTAATTTCCAGGGAATGGAATAATTTGGGTAATTCATTCACTCCTTCTAAACGTTTTAAGCAATTATATCCTGTGCCATCTGACAGATTAGAGTTTTGGGACAAAATCCCTAAGGTTGATGGGGCTATCTCGACTCTTGCTAAACGTACTACGTATTCCTACGGCAGATAGTACTTCCTTTAAGGATCCTTTAGATAGGGAAATTGAATCCTTTCTAAGAAAAGCTTACTTATGTTCAGGTAATCTTCTTAGACCTGCTATATCTTTAGCGGATGTTGCTGCAGCTTCAACTTTTTGGTTGGAAGCTTTAGCGCAACAAGTAACAGATCATAATTCTCATAGCATTGTTAATCTTCAACATGCTAATAATTTTATTTGTGATGCCATCTTTGATATCATTAGGGTTGATGTCAGGTATATGTCTCTAGCTATTTTAGCTAGAAGAGCTTTATGGCTTAAAACTTGGAATGCTGATATGTCTTCTAAGTCAACTTTGCTTTCCCTTTCTTTCCAGGGTAATAAATTATTTGGTTCACAGTTGGATTCTATTATATCAACTGTTACTGGGGGGAAAGGAACTTTTTTACCACAGGATAAAAAATCTAAAGGTAAATTTAGGTCTACTAATCGTTTTCGTTCCTTTCGTCACAATAAGGAACAAAAGCCTGATCCTTCCCCTACAGGAGCAGTATCAGTTTGGAAACCATCTCCAGTCTGGAATAAATCCAAGCCTTTTAGAAAGCCAAAGCCAGCTCCCAAGTCAACATGAAGGTGCGGCCCTCATTCCAGCTCAGCTGGTAGGGGGCAGATTACGATATTTCAAAGAAATTTGGATCAATTCGATTCACAATCTTTGGATTCAGAACATTGTTTCACAAGGGTACAGAATAGGCTTCAAGATAAGGCCTCCTGCAAGAAGATTTTTTCTTTCCCGTGTCCCAGTAAATCCAGTGAAGGCTCAAGCATTTCTGAAATGTGTTTCAGATCTAGAGTTGGCTGGAGTAATTATGCCAGTTCCAGTTCTGGAACAGGGGCTGGGGTTTTACTCAAATCTTTTCATTGTACCAAAGAAGGAGAATTCCTTCAGACCAGTTCTGGTTTTAAAAATATTGAATCATTATGTAAGGATACCAACATTCAAAATGGTAACTATAAGGACTATTCTGCCTTTTGTTCAGCAAGGGCATTATATGTCCACAATAGATTTACAGGATGCATATCTGCATATTCCGATTAATCCAGATCACTATCAGTTTCTGAGATTCTCTTTCCTAGACAAGCATTACCAGTTTATGGCTCTGCCGTTTGGCCTAGCAACAGCTCCAAGCATTTTTACAAAGGTTCTCGGTGCCCTTCTCTCTGTAATCAGAGAACAGGGTATTGTGGTATTTCCTTATTTGGACGATATCTTGGTACTTGCTCAGTCTTCACATTTAGCAGGATCTCATACGAATCGACTTGTATTGTTTCTTCGAGAACATGGTTGGAGGATCAATTTACCAAAAAGTTCATTGATTCCTCAGACAAGGGTAACCTTTTTAGGTTTCCAGATAGATTCAGTGTCCATGACTCTGTCTCTGACAGACAAGAGACGTCTAAAATTGGTTTCAGCTTGTCGAAACCTTCAGTCTCAATCATTCCCTTCGGTAGCCTTATGCATGGAAATTCTAGGTCTTATGACTGCTGCATCGGACGCGATCCCCTTTGCTCGTTTTCACATGCGACCTCTTCAGCTCTGTATGCTGAACCAGTGGTGCAGGGATTATACAAAGATATCTCAATTAATATCTTTAAAACCGATTGTACGATACTCTCTGACGTGGTGGACAGACCACCATCGTTTAGTTCAGGGGGCTTCTTTTGTTCTTCCGACCTGGACTGTGATTTCAACAGATGCCAGTCTGACAGGTTGGGGAGCTGTTTGGGGGTCTCTGACAGCACAAGGGGTTTGGGATTCTCAGGAGGTGAGATTACCAATCAAAATTTTGGAACTCTGTGCAATTTTCAGAGCTCTTCAGTCATGGCCTCTTCTAAAGAGAGAGTCGTTCATTTGTTTTCAGATGGACAATGTCACAACCGTGGCATATGTCAATCATCAAGGAGGGACTCACAGTCCTCTGGCTATGAAAGAAGTGTCTCGAATACTGGTATGGGCGGAATCCAGCTCCTGTCTAATTTCTGTGGTTCATATCCCAGGTATAGACAATTGGGAAGCGGATTATCTCAGTTGCCAAACGTTACATCCGGGCGAATGGTCTCTTCACCCAGAGGTATTTCTTCAGATTGTTCAAATGTGGGGACTTCCAGAAATAGATCTGATGGCTTCTCATCTAAACAAGAAGCTTCCCAAGTATCTGTCCAGATCCAGGGATCCTCAAGCGGAGGCAGTGGATGCATTGTCACTTCCTTGGAAGTATCATCCTGCCTATATCTTTCCGCCTCTAGTTCTTCTTCCAAGAGTGATTTCCAAGATTCTAAAGGAGTGCTCGTTTGTTCTGCTGGTGGCTCCAGCATGGCCTCACAGGTTTTGGTATGCGGATCTTGTCCGGATGGCCACTTGCCAACCGTGGACTCTTCCGTTAAGACCAGACCTTCTATCGCAAGGTCCTTTTTTCCATCAGGATCTCAAATCCTTAAATTTGAAGGTATGGAGATTGAACGCTTGATTCTCAGTCATAGAGGTTTCTCTGACTCTGTGATTAATACTATGTTACAGGCTCGTAAAACTGTATCTAGGAAGATATATTATCGAGTCTGGAAGATTTACATTTCTTGGTGTTTTTCTCATCATTTTTCTTGGCATTCTTTTAGAATTCCTAGAATTTTACAGTTTCTTCAGGATGGTTTGGATAAAGGTTTGTCTGCAAGTTCCTTGAAAGGACAAATCTCTGCTCTTTCTGTTCTTTTTCACAGAAAGATTGCTAGTCTTCCTGATATTCATTGTTTTGTACAAGCTTTGGTTCGTATAAAACCTGTTATTAAGTCAATTTCTCCTCCTTGGAGTTTGAATTTGGTTCTGGGGGCTCTTCAAGCTCCTCCGTTTGAACCTATGCATTCGCTGGACATTAAATTACTTTCTTGGAAAGTTTTGTTTCTTTTGGCCATCTCTTCTGCTAGAAGAGTTTTTGAATTATCTGCTCTTTCTTGTGAGTCTCCTTTTCTGATTTTTCATCAGGATAAGGCGGTTTTGCGAACTTCTTTTAAATTTTTACCTAAGGTTGTGAATTCTAACAACATTAGTAGAGAAATTGTGGTTCCTTCATTGTGTCCTAATCCTAGGAATTCTAAGGAAAAGTCGTTGCATTCTTTGGATGTAGTTAGAGCTTTGAAATATTATGTTGAAGCTACTAAGGATTTCCGAAAGACTTCTAGTCTATTTGTTATCTTTTCCGGTTCTAGGAAAGGTCAGAAGGTTTCTGCCATTTCTTTGGCATCTTGGTTAAAATCTTTGATTCATCATGCTTATGTCGAGTCGGGTGAAACTCCGCCTCAAAGGATTACAGCTCATTCTACTAGGTCAGTTTCTACTTCCTGGGCGTTTAGGAATGAAGCTTCGGTTGATCAGATTTGCAAAGCAGCCACTTGGTCTTCTTTGCATACTTTTACTAAATTCTACCATTTTGATGTGTTTTTTCTTCTTCTGAAGCAGTTTTTGGTAGAAAAGTACTTCAGACAGCTGTTTCAGTTTGATTCTTTTGCTTATAATTTCAGTTTTTTTCATTATAAGATTTAAACTTTGTTTTGGGTGTGGATTTTTTTCAGCGGAATTGGCTGTCTTTATTTTATCCCTCCCTCTCTAGTGACTCTTGCGTGGAAGATCCACATCTTGGGTAGTCATTATCCCATACGTCACTAGCTCATGGACTCTTGCTAATTACATGAAAGAAAACATAATTTATGTAAGAACTTACCTGATAAATTAATTTCTTTCATATTAGCAAGAGTCCATGAGGCCCACCCTTTTTTGTGGTGGTTATGATTTTTTTGTATAAAGCACAATTATTCCAATTCCTTATTTTTTATGCTTTCGCACTTTTTTCTTATCACCCCACTTCTTGGCTGTATGTTAAACTGATTTGTGGGTGTGGTGAGGGGTGTATTTATAGGCATTTTGAGGTTTGGGAAACTTTGCCCCTCCTGGTAGGAATGTATATCCCATACGTCACTAGCTCATGGACTCTTGCTAATATGAAAGAAATGAATTTATCAGGTAAGTTCTTACATAAATTATGTTATTTACATGTTCTTTGCTTTTTTTGTATGCTATAGGGCCATAAATACAAGTAGCACTTTGCTATTTCCAAACCATTTTTTTTTTTCAAAATTAGCGCTAGTTAAATTAGAACACTAATATCTTTCAGGAATCCCTGAATATCCATTGACATGTATATATTTTTTTTTAGAAGACATCTTTTTGGTATATTTCATGCCACCATTTTGGTATATTTCATGCCACCATTTCACCGCCAAATGCGATCAAATACAAAAAATCGTTCACTTTTTCACAAATTTTTTCACAAACTTTCGATTTCTCACTGAAATTATTTACAAACAGCTTGTGCAATTATGGCATAAATGGTTGTAAATTCTTCTCTGGGATCCCCTTTGTTCTGAAATAGCAGACATATATGACTTTGGCGTTGCTTTTTGGTAATTAGAAGGCCGCTAAATGCCACTGCACACCACACGTGTATTAAGCCCAGCAGTGAAGGGGTTAATTAGGGAGCATGTAGGGAGCTTTTTCGGGTAATTTTAGCTTTAGTGTAGTAGACAACCCCAAGTATTGATCTAGGGCCCATTTTGGTATATTTCATGCCACCATTTCACCGCCAAATGCGATCAAATTAAAAAAAACTTAAAATTTTTCACAATTTAGGTTTCTCACTGAAATCATTTACAAACAGCTTGTGCAATTATGGCACAAATGGTTGTAAATGCTTCTCTGGGATCCCCTTTGTTCAGAAATAGCAGACATATATGGCTTTGGCGTTGCTTTTTGGTAATTAGAAGGCCGCTAAATGCGCTGCGCATCACACGTGTATTATGGCTAGCAGTGAAGGGGTTAATTAGGTAGCTTGTAGGGAGCTTGCAGGGTTAATTTTTTGCTTTAGTGTAGAGATCAAACCTCCCACCTGAAACATCAGACCCCCTGATCCCTCCCAAACAGTTCTATTCCCTCCCCCACCCCACAATTGTCCCCGCCATCTTAAGTACTGGCTGAAACTCTGCCAGTACTAAAATAAAAGGTATATTTGGGGTTTTTTGTGGGTTTTTTTTAGCATATTTACATATGTTCCATGTCATAGGAAAGAAAACAAAATGTATGCTTACCTGATAAATTTCTTTCTTTCCGAACATGGAGAGTCAACGACCCTGCCCTCTCATTTAATTATAATTTGGCAGGTTTTTTTAATAAACCTCAGGCACCTTTTTCACCCTTTTCCTTCGGCTGAATGACTAGGGATTATGGGTAAGGGAAGTTACACTTAACAGCTTTGCTGGGGTGCTCTTTGCCTCCTCCTGCTGGCCAGGAGTTGAATGTCCCACTGGTAATTGGAATAACGCCCATGTCCGGAAAGAAAGAAATTTATCAGGTAAGCATAATTTTTTTGTTTTTGTCTGTTAGGGTAACTTGCATTAGAGCATTATTTATCTGCTTATACTTTACATGATAATTCTTTCCAGATTCTACGCGAAGCAAAAGAGAAAGAGGAGCTGCATGTGAGCAGTAATGTAACTGCAGAGACAGAGAGAAAAGCTCACTACGGCTTATTGTTTGATGAGTACCAGGGTCTGGCGCACCTTGAGGCTTTGGAGCTTCTATCTAAAGAGAACGAGTCAAAGGTTTGTGGTTTTATATGAATAAAAATAACAGACACTGCATTGTTTGTTTGGCTGGCGTTAGTGGAGGGATGATGAGACTAAAAAGACATATAGGCACCTAATCAATTCAAGACTCATTTCCTAACAACACAATTTATCATCCCACCCGAAGGAAGTTTTGAAAATGTTACATTCCAATATTTTTCACATAGAAGAAAATGTTTTTTTTTTATTTTTAAATATTTATTTTCTATATATCTCTGATTTTTTTTTAAATATGTATCTATACCTATATATCTATACAAATATATACAGATATATATATATAATTCCAGGCAGAGTATGGCACTCATGAATCTTTGAGCGGGGGTGCTGCAGCAGGCAAAGCATACAAAACAACCTCACTGGTATTTAAAGGGACCAGTCTACCATAGAATTGTTATTGTTTTAAAAGATAGATAATCCCTTTATTACCCATTCCCCAGTTTTGCATAACCAACACAGTTATATTAATATACTTTTTACCTCTGTGATTACCTTGTATCTAGGAACCTTCTTCCAGCCCCCTGATCACATGACTGTGACTGTTTATTATCTATTGTCTTAAATTTAGCATTGTTTTGTGCTAAATCTTAAATAACCCTCTGTGCCTGAACACAGTGTTATCTATATAGCTCATGTGTACTTTCTGTCTCTTTGTGTTGAAAAGAGATTTAAAAAGCATGTGATAAGAGGCAGCCCTCAAAGGCTTAGAAATTAGCATATGAACCTACCTATGTTTAGTTTAAACTAAGAATACCAAGAGAAAAAAGCAAATTTGATGATAAAAGTAAATTGGAAAGTTGATTAAAATTAAAAGTCCTATCTGAATAATGAAAGTTTAATTTATACTAGACTGTCCCCTTTAAATAAAGGATATCTTTTAATCCCACAAGTGTGACGTTTCGGAGTATTACCTCCATCCGAAGAACATAACAAGAAAGTGAATAACAGCAACCTATCTCTCTCTCTCTATATATATATATATATATATATATACACATGTGTGAATATAAAACCACCTACTAATCATAATCAAATGATTTGAATCAGCTGGAAGCATCAGGCGCATAGCATGAGTCACTAGGGGCGTCGTCCGTAGCCTTAGTAACCAGCCAAACAAATTTAAACTAAACAACGTGGCTAATTAGATAAAAACATTGTTGCTCTTATGCTAACACTATACATCCATAATCAACAACTACAACTTAATATGGGCGGACTGCTGAGGTACTCATAAATACAACGGCAACTTCTATGGCCATAAGCAAAAGTATAATGACTAACGGTAAAATACTATGCAGTCATATATCTATGCGGGAAAATTACATAAGTCTGAAGGGGATATAACTGCTATCAACATAATATGAAGAAAAAGAAAAAAAAAGAGAATAAAAATGAAAAAGAAAAACACATAGTAGAAGCACAGAATAAAGAGCAATAAAAAAAATAAATGAACAATTAAACAAATTAGAATGACATAGTATGACACTTAGACTATTTATTCCCTTGTGTTCCCCAATAAATTGTCTCCCTTTGTCTTTTTCCGATTTTCCCTTATTTTTTCGCTTGTTTATTCCCTATGTTTTCCCCCCCCTGTTTTTACTTACTCTTTCCCCCCTCTACATTCTGCTCTTCAGTCTAAGAGTCGTACTATGTCATTCTCTTTAGTCTAATGTGTCATACTATGCCATTCTCATTTGTTTTATTGCTCATTTTTTATTTTGTATTGCTCTTTATTCTGTGCTTCTACTATGTGTTTTTCTTTATTCTTGATTAGTAGGTGGTTTTATGTTCACACATGTGTATATTATATATATATATATATATATATATATATATATATAGAGGTTGCTGTTATTCACTTTCTTGTTATGTCTGAGGAAGGAGGTAATACTCCGAAACGTCACCACCTTGTGGGATTAAAATCCTTTATTTAAATACCGGTGAGTGCTTCTTTTTGTTTTATTTATATATATATATATATATATATATATACTGCAATACATATATATATATATATATATATATATATATATATATATATATATATATATATATTCTTTTTTATGAAACGATGAGTCCACGGATCATCTTAATTACTAGTGGGATATTCACCTCCTGGTCAGCAGGAGGCTGCAAAGAGCACCAGAGCAAAGTTAAATACCTCCTCCCTTCCCTCCCACCCCAGTCATTCTCTTTGCCTACGTCAGTGATAGGAAGTGGTAAAGTGAGGTGTTAGATTAGATTCTTCAATTAAGAGTTTATTATTTTTAAAGTAGTGCAAGATTGTGCTGCTTTGTACTAGGGTGTAGCCGTTGTCCATATCAGTCTCTTCAGTAGAGCTTTGGTGGCTTTAGAGCAGTGGGAGCTTGTGGGACATAATTCTCACTGCGCCTCCCATGTATTCTTGTTGCCCTATATCCTTTAGTCTGAGGTAAACATTTACTCAGCATGTTATTCTCCTCAGGTCGATCTGAGGGAGAGGACCTCTCAACCCTGGGAGCTGCCTTGCTGTCAGGCAGAAGTATAGGTAAGTGCTACTTTAATTTTCTGGAGCACATTTTTTTCCAGTTCAATGGATATCAGTTTTTTAGTGGTGTTAATCATTATTGTCAGAAGCGATAATCTTAGTTTACATTTTATCTTGGGGAAAATAATTAAAGATTAAGGTCCATATATTAAAAGGTAAGGAGATATTCAGTACTTGCTCAATCCCTTTTTTGATTGATTCCCAGTATTCCTTAGCTTTCGAGCATTGCCACCAGATGTGAAACGGGGTTCCACTGTTTTGGCAGCCCCTCCAGCATGTTGCTGGTGCATTAGGGAAGAGCTGATGTAGAAACGTGCAGGGGTATAGTACCATCTGTTGTAGCGCTGCGGAATCTGTTGGCGCTCTACAAATAACCGATAATAATAATAATAATAATCTACAGAGCAATTTGAGGTTAATTTGTAGTATGGATATCGAAGAGGAAGATTTACTCATGTGTAAAAATATCATACCATGTTTGTTCTGGCAGGGAGCTTTCAATCTCTCTCTCCCATTTACTAACATAAGATGGTAAGGTTTGTAGTTGGACGGTTAGTAGCTGTTTATGTACTAATGAGAGGATACCCCTGTTGAGCAATGGATTGGTGCACAAATTTTCAAAGGGGGTCAAGGGGCGGGTAAAGTGGGCTCTAGATTGGATGTGTAGAGAGGAAATGTGCCAGTTGTGAATATGCCAGCCAATTTTGAAGTATGTGACCGCAGCTGGTGACAAGTTCAGCTTGTGGTTTTTACTTTCCCAGCTGTAAAAAAGGTATAAGCTGGGAGAGAATCTTTTATAGTTACTATACGTGTTTCATTCGTCTTAATATTTAATGGGCAAGTAGCATTTCCCACCTTTGGGGTCAGAGGAGAGTGCACTGTAGAGACGTGTGTATATTTCTTTATAGCTTTGTCCCAGAGTTTGTAGGTCTCTCGTGTTGCTGTTAAGATTGTGCTCGGGAATAACCTCTAATTGGAGGGGAGCCAACATTTCCCACCTAAGTTATTATTGTTGGCTAAATAATTTTCCAACTGAACCCCACTCCTTATTCATCAGGCGTGTCTACACCAATCGTCTACACCAATCTACCACCCTAGTCATAAAGGTCGCTAGTCTATAGTGTTGTATTTTGGGTGCTCCCACGCCTCCTAGTTCTTTTGGTCTATACAATGTGGCTGTTAGCAATGCGCAGGCGCTTATTTGCCCAAATAAAGGTGTTCAGTATTTTTCTGTAGCCTATGTATCATTTGATCAGGAAGGGGAATGGGGGTAGGGTTTGCAGTAGGTATAATATTTTAGGTAGTATGATCGTTTTGACTGCGTTGAGCCTTCCTAACCAGGATAGGAATTTATTATTCCAGCTTCTCAGTAGTGAATTTATATTTATAATGAAGCTCTCATAATTTAATGTTAAAATGTCTTGTGTGTTCGGAGATATATAAATTCCTAGATACTTGACAGATTTTTCCTTGTGCTCTAAATTGAAAACTGTTGTTGTAAGTTTATCTAAGGTTTCCGGTGATAGACTAACATGTAATAATTCAAATTTCGTAATGTTTATGCTAAATTTGAGTATTGCCCGTATGTTTGTAACGCAGATATCAAGGAGGAGAATTGTGGAATCTGGGTTTGTAAGGGTAAGGAATATATCATCCGCATAAAGCGTGACTTTATATTCTGTTGGACTTATTTTATGACCCGTGATGGTGGCATCATTTCTTATATATGAGGCTAGAATTTCATTGACAGGTCAAAAAGTAGCGGTGAAAGGGGGCATCCCTGCCTAGTCCCATTAGTAATTTGAAATGAGTTTGAAATGGAATCATTTTGCTTGACTTTTGCCTGAGGGTTTATTGTAAAGTGCAAATATCTTCATTATTAGCTCTTGGTCAAAGCCAAATTTAGATAAAGTTTGTTTCAGAAAAACCCAATCAAGCCTGTCAAAGGCTTTTTTCCGAGTCCATAGATATGAACGCGGGAAGGAATTTGGTGGTTATGTGCATACTCCATAAGGGTCAGGATTTTAGTGGTATTGTCTCTAGTTTTGCATGTGGGTGTGAAGCCTGCCTTGGTTTATATGAATCAGGGATGGGAGGACTGCGTTAATACGGGTCGCAAATATTTTTGCATATAATTTAATATCTACATTGAGTAGAGAAATCGGGCGGAAATTTGCCGGTGTGGTTGGCTGTTTACCTGGTTTGGGATTACTGATACTTGTGCCTCAAGCATCGAGGGTGGGAATGGGTTTTCTTCTGTAACCTCATTAAAGAGAAGAGTAAGGTGTGGAACGAGAATTGAGGAGAAAGCTTTTGTAGTACTTGGCTGATAGGCCATCTGGGCCTGGGCTTTTCCCATTAGGTAAATTGGTTATAGCGTGTTGAATTTCTTGTGCAGTTATTGGCCTTTTCATAGCTTGTAGTTGCTCTGATGTGATTTTAGGGACTTGGCACTTGTGTTAAGATTGGAAAGATGTTCCTCAGATGGGGGGGTGGGGTTTATATTATAAAGTTCTGCATAGTAATCTTGAAAGGTGCGAAGAATCTCTTTTGTGGTGCAGAGGGGAGTCTTATGGTTTGGGTGATGTATCTCATATATAAATGATTTGAACCTTTTCTTTTTCCAGTGCTCGTGCTAGTAGTTTACCTGCCCTATTGCTCTCATAGTAGAACATACAGTTTGTTTTTTTGTGTAAGGTTTGATATTCTATTTCCAGAAAGTTATCTAAAGCTGTGCGGGCTGTGTGATACTCTTGTGCTACTATAGAGTCATTTGGGTTTTGTTCCAATGCTTGATCTAGTTTAGAAAATGTTTCTGTTAAATCTTTATATTGTTGGCGATAGTGTTGCTGCTTTTGGGCTTTTAATTTTATTAATTCCCCTCGAATTACACATTTATGTGCTTCCCAGATTAAATAATTATCCTCTACTGAGTTGACATTATGTGTAAAGTCTGTGATGAGCGTTGATAGTATGTTTAGAGAGTTTGGGTTGTTCAGAAGAGTTTCATCTAATTTCCAATTAAAAGGCTCTGAATGTACTTCAGGCCATGAATATTTTAACTTTACTGCTGAGTGATCAGACTATGATGTTGGTGAGATCTCACAGCGGTACACAGAAGAAAGGCCTTTTTGGTTAGTAAATATATACTCTAATCTGCTGTAGGACTTGTTAGGGTTTGAAAAAAAAGTATAATCTCTTTTGTCTGTGTGTATAAAGCACCATATATCGTATAGATTGAGATTTTTCAAATTTTTCCATTAAAGTCACAGAGATTTTTTTTGGATACCAAGATTTTAGGTTTAGAGCTGTCTTTGCTGGTTGTAAAGGGACATTTAAATCTCCAGCTAAGTATATAGGGCCCACTGTGAGATCTAAAATTTTCTTGAATATGGTTTTGGAAAAAGGGGCCTGTTTAATGTTTGGGGCATATATGTTCACCCAGCGTTTATAGGTCTGCCATAGAAAAGTCCTGTCAGTCCAAGAATCTGCCGTCCCTATCTTTACTTGTGTGGGGTCAATGTGAATGGTAGGTCTTTTTTAATTAAGATGCTAACTCCTGCCTTTTTGCTAGGTCCTGAACTATGGAAGTGCATGGTATACAATTTTCCCAAAATATTTGGGTTCCTTATTATGTTGGAAATGAGTTTCCTGTAAAAAAAAGGATGTCTGCTTGTCTTTTTTGATAGATCTGATAATGCTTTGGGAGCGTTTTGTGGGTGAATTTAGGCCTTTGGGCGTTTTTGTGTCAGGAGTGTCAATAGGTGATTAGTATTACCTGGGAGTTGCGGCATCTTTACCTATATATTAAAGCACAGTCGGTCTGGATTGCAGCATGGTATCTGGTACAAAATCTGTGAACTGTAACTTTGAGAATACAACTTTTCTGCAAATAAAACATTAACAATGCAAACGGTGCAATCACAAAATGCAAACAAATAACAAACATACAAGTGTGACATGTAACTGTTACTTGAACATAAATACAAATCTCTCCTCCGTAATATAGGCATAATGAGAGTGTTATTTGGGGAATTTAAATTGCAATTACAAGCCCTATTATCATATCTAGTTGGGAATTATCCATTCCGGCTAACTAATATTATGGACTATCAAGTCTTATAGTCTGCAGATATGTGCTACAAACAACATGGGAATTTGTCTTGTATTCAAACCTCATTAATCACAACCTAAAATCTTACCACATTAGGCTATATAGACTCAAGGGGTTGTGGTAGAATAGTTTGGGCTGGAAGCACCTTTTTCTTGGTGGTGTAGGAAGCTGCGGCTTTTCCTTTCTTAGCAGTTACAGTGTGCCAAGCGGGTGTCCTCCCACTTGGTCTCTTGGTAGCAGGTAACGCTGTGTCAGTTGTAGAATCTGTCTCTATGGGATCAATACTCAAAGATGAGCAAAAGTTGGCATGTCCTCCGGAGTTCTACATATTAGTCTGGTGTTGTTTCTGAGGACCCATATTTGTGCCGGAAAGCCCCATCTGTAGGGAATCTTTTTATTCCGTAATGATGTTGTTAGGTGCGCAAATTCTTTCCTTTTTTGTAAAGTTTCAAAGGATAAGTCCTGATAGAATTGAATCACTGTGCTCTTGAATCTAATGGCTGGTTCTTACGGGACTGATTCAAGAGCATTTCTTTCTCTAGGAAGTTTTTATATCTGATGACAATGTCCCTGGGTGGTGCTGTGTCAGGGGGTTTAGGACGGAGTGATCGATGTGCTCTCACCCACTGTATGTCTGTTGTATGTGATGGTTCTTTGATATGCTGGAACAGGGCTTGTAGATATACTGGGAAGTCGCGAGGTAGAACATCCTCAGGTACCCCTCGAATTCTTAAATTCTTTTCGCCTACTGCGGTTCTCCAGGTCTTCTAGTTTTTCCTGGAGGCCATGTATAATTTCCTGTTGTGATGAAACTTGCTCAGTTAAAGTATGTACTTCTTCTTGAGTTGGTCTTGATTGTTCTCTAGCGATTTCATTTGGAATCCTAAAGTGTGAATGTCTTGCACCATGTTGGCTAGATCTTCCCTGATGCATGTGCGTACTATATTCGCTATATCTTGCTTGGATGGCAAATTATTTAGTAGTGATGCCGAAAGTTGCGCTTCAGGAATTTGTGAGTTTGCATTAATACTATGTTGGGAGTCTGAGTTAGGGGATTTTCCTCCTATGTTTGTATCTGCATGCGTGGTTTCAGGAGGGTCTGCAGCATGCAAGAAGGAGGACATAGTAAGTGTTTTAATGGTGGTTGATTTGGCAGGTTTGTCAGATTTGACTGTGCCACCTGGATGCCATTGTAAGCACAGTTAATGTTCAGGGAGATGTGCAATGTCTAAGGCGAATAAGCCTTACTGAAGTTATCAAACCTTCTTTACTGGAAGTGTGGTTAGATGCAGTTAAAGGGTTATAACTTTTGTGAGTTCTGCAGTTTATTTTGCGATATTCTGCTAAGTTATACAGTCATTCAAGTTTGAACTCTGTTCCAGTAATGTTAATAATGATATCAAAGTGATTTGTCCTTTGGCTTGTGGTTTTATAACGCAACTGTAAGGGCTTCTACTCTGAATTATCCCCTCTTTATTATGCTGAGGCTGTGAGTGGTATAAAGTGTGAGGATGAGTTGAGTTAAATGTTTATCTTGCAGGGGGTTGCTATCTTTGCCCGTGGTGCACGTATCTGACAGGGCTAAGTAGTATAAGCGCTCCTTGTTGGTATATAATTTATTAGCTACCACTCTCTGTTTGCAGTTCTTGCTTGCCCGGATTGTGTTTACCGCTGAAGAGGATCATCTGTGAAAGTCTGATGATCTGTTAAGAGTCTGGGTTTCACCCTGCCGGTTGTTGCGTAGCGGTAGTTTGCACTTCACATGCTGTGGCAAACGTTTTCAAATGGTGATCAGGCTTCTCTTCCGGAGTGCAATGTATGCGGCAGTAGCCAAAGAGGTCAGTGCTATAAATGATAATTGGCGTGTTGAAAGTCGCAGCTTCGTGAAAATGAGCCTTGTTATGATCCCCGGAGGTTCATTGATCTTTTCCCATATTTTGCTGCCTGGATGATTAATATAATGCCAGAATTTATTGTAGATTTAGGGCTGATGCCACGGAGCTCCGGTTTTACCCTGCTCTCATGGCAGCTTCCGGCTCCGCCCCAAATTTAAAGATTTTTATTAGCTATTGGTCAATTGTGAACAAGCATGAACCAAGGGGCGTTGCAAGAGGTTACTTGCTCCTTGTGTTTTGAGGCAAAAGTGGAACCACCAATCCTTTCTTGTCCCTTCATGTATGAGAGGACTTTAAAATATAGGGAAAAGATTTTTTCTGAGCCAACCTTTTTCTAAAGCGGGATGTTGTCAGGAGTCTAATGATGAGGTTCAATATATGCCGCAGCTTTCTCCCAAGGCGTCCCAAATCTTACCGCCCCCTCACAAGCAGTGCCCTGCACTTCATCTATGCTCCCGCTGTAGTTACTTTAAGGGACATAGCATCTCTCATGTCTTTCTACAATTTCTGATGCGTTGTCCTGCCTTTCCTATGTTACAGTGAAAGCTAAGAGGAAAATCAGACATTCTGTTAGCGAGGTGTCTGACCGCAATTGTTTGCGATTTCTGAGGTTCCTTCCCAGAAACCTGAAGAGGAGGATACCGCGGTTAGTATCTAGAAGGGGAATTTTCGGAAAGTCTTACCTCCTCTTGCTGATACTGAGGTTATAGCTTTTAGGTTTAAGCTAGAACTCCTCCGTCTATTACTTAGAAAGGTTTTAGCTACTTTGGACGATAGTGACTCCACAGTAGTGGGTTTGTCCCTAAGAAGTCTAGTAAGCTGAACAAATATTTTGAGGTTCCTTCCTCGACAGATGTGTTTCCGGTCCCCGACATGTGCTTCTCGAGATAATTACTAAGGAATCGGGAGAGACCGCGGCATACACCTTTTCTCACATCTCCTATTTTAAGAAGATGTTTCCCCTTTGCAGACTCTATCAAGGAGACTTGGCAGTCAGTACTTATGGTTAAAGCTTTGGTCTGCAGATGTGTCTCTAAGTTTAAGCTTCTAGCTATTCATTACAAGGGGAAAACCTTGTTTGGACCTGGCTTTTCCAGAGATTATCTCTGATATCACGGGAGGTAAGGGTCATCTTCTCCCCCAGGATAAGAGAAACAAACAAAAAGGACACTCAGAGCAATTTTCGTTCCTTTCGTAATTTCAAGGGAAATTTCTTCCTCTAATGCCTCCAAACAGGAACAAACTAAATCTGCATGGAGAGCCAATCAATCTTGAATAAGGAAAAACAATCCAAAAAGCACTGCTGTGAATCAAAGACAGCATGAAGGGCATGCCCCCGATCCGGGATCGGATCTTGTATGGGGCGCAGAATTTTCCCTTCTTCGCTCAAGCTTGGGTTCGAGATGGTCAGGATTCCTGTGCGATATAATCGTGTCCCAGGGTTTAAAGTTAGAGTTCAAAAGTTTTCCTCCCCAGAGGCAGGTTTCTGCTTTCAAGATTTTCTGCAGACCAGACAAAGAGAGAGGCATTCTTACCACTGCGTAAGAGACCTTTCCAACCTGGGAGTGATTGTTTCGGTTCCGTTACAGGAACAGGGTCCTGGGATTTTATTCCAATCTGTTCATGGTTCCCAAAAAGAGGGAACCTTCAGGCCAATTTTAGATCTCAAAAGTCTAAACAAATTTCTCAGAGTACCGTCCTTCAAGATGGAAACTATTCGTTTATTCTCCCTTTGATCCAAGAGGGGTCAATTTATGACAACAGTGGTTTTATAAGAACGCGTACCTGCATGTTCCCATTCACAGGGATCATCACAGCTTACTAAGGTTTGCCTTTCTGGACAAATCACTACCAGTTCGTGGCTATTCCCTTCGGTCTTGCTTACAAGCTACCAGAATTTTCACAAAGGTTCTGGGATCGCTGTTGGCGGGTGCTTCGATTTACAGGGCATTGCGCAGCGCACCCTATTTGGACGACATCCTAGTCCAGCGCGCCATCATTACAACAAGCAAGATCCCACTACGGACATGGTGTTACCCTTCAGCGATCTCACGGGGGAAGTTAAATCTGGAAAAGAGTTCCTTAGTCCCCAAATACATCATTCTGTTTGCTCGGTTTCACCTCAGACCTCTGCAGTTAAGCATGCTCAGGCAATGGAATGGAGATTATGCGTATTTGTCTCCTCGAACACTACTCTGGAGTAGGAGACAAGGGATTCCTTTTCATTTGTGGTTGTCTCTGTATCATCTTTCTCAGGGAACCCTGCCTTTCGCAGACCATCTTGGGTGATTGTGACAACAGACGCCAGCCTTCTATGGTGGGGAGACAGTCTGGGGTTCTCGAAAAGCTCAGGGAGTTTGGACTCAGTCAGAGTGGGTGCTTTCCTATAAACATCCTGGAACTGAGAGTGATCTTCAATGCTCTTCTGGCCTGCCTCAGTAAGCCTCGGTCCAGTTTATCAGGTTCCAGTCGGACAACATAACTTTCACGTGGCTTACATCAATAATCAGGGAGGAACAAGGAGTTCCTTAGCGATGACGGAGGTAACCAAGATAATTCAGTGGGCGGAGGCCCATTCTTGCTACCTGTAGGCGATCCACAATCCCCAGGTGTGGACAACTGGGGAGGTGGACTTCCATCTGGAAGTGTTCTCCAGCCTGATTCTCAAGTGGGGTCAGCTGGAATTAGATCTCATGGCATCTCGACAGAATGCACCAAGCTCCCGAGATACGTGTCGAGGTCCAGGGACCCCCAGGCGGGAACTGATAGATGCTCTGGCCGGTTCCTTGGACCTTCAGTCTAGCATACCTATTTCCTCCGTTTGCGCTTCTTCCTCGGGTCATTGCTCAAATCAAGCAGGAGAGGGCGTCGGTGATCCTCATTGCTCCTGCTTGGCCTCGCAGATTTGGTATGCAGATCTGGTGGACATGTCATCTCTGCCACCTTGGAGACTTCCGTTGAGGAGGACCATCTAATTCAAGGGTCCTTCCTTCTCCCAAATCTAGTTTCTCTGAAGCTGACTGCTTGGAGATTGAACGCTTAATTTTATCCAAGCAGGGGTCTTTTCTGACTCTGTCATAGAGACCATGATTCAGGCTCGTAAGCCTGTAACTAGAAGGATTTACCATATGATTTGGCATAAATATCTCTATTGGTGTGAATCCAAGGGCTACTCATGGAGCAGAGTTTGAATTCCTAGAATTTTTTATTTTCTCCAAGAAGGGTTGGAGAAAGGTTTATCGACAAGTTCCCTAAAGGGTCAAAATCTCAGCATTATCTTTTTTGTTACACAAACATCTGGCGGATGTCCCAGATGCACACTCATTTTGTCAGGCCTTGGTCAGGATCATGGCCTGTGTTCAAACCAGTTACTTCTCCATGGAGTCTTAATTTAGTTCTTAAAGGGGCTCCGTTTGAGCCTATGCATTCCTTAGATATTAAGTTGTTATCTTGGAAAGTTTTATTTCTTGTTGCGATTTCTTCGGCTCGTAGAGTGTCAGAGCTCTCGGCATTACAGTATGAGTCTCCTTACCTTATTTTCCATTCAGATAAGGTAGTTTTACGTACTAAATTAGGATTTCTTCCTAAGGTTGTTTCTGATCGGAACATTAATCAGGAGATTATTGTTACTTCTTTGTGTCCTAATCCTTCTTCTAAGAAAGAACAACTTCTGCACAATTTGGCCGTGGTCCGTGCTTTAAAGTTTTACCTGCAGGCAACTAAGGACCTTTCGTCAGTCTTCCTTCTTTGTTTGTAATTTTCTCAGGAAATGTAAGGGACAGAAAGCTACGGCTACTTCTCTTTCTTTTTGGCTGAAGAGTATCATACGTTTTGCATATGACACTGCTGGACAGCAGGTCCTGAGAGAGTTACGGCTCATTCCACGAGGGCTGTTGCTTCATCTCATGGGCATTCAAAAATGAAGCTTCTGTGGAACAGATTTGCAAGGCTGCAACTTGGTCCTCTCTTCACACTTTTTCAAAGTTCTACAAATTTGACACTTTTGCCTCGGCTGAGGCCGCTTTTGGGAGAAGGTTCTCTTCAAGCAGTGGTGCCTTCCGTTTAGGTTCCCTGTCTTGTCCCTCCCGAATCATCTGTGTACTCTAGCTTGGGTATTGAATCCCATTAGTAATTAAGATAATCCGTGGACTCATCGGGTCATAAAAAAGAAAAGAAAATTTATGCTTTACCTGATAAATGTATTTCTTTTTTGACACGATGAGTCCACGGCCCTGCCCTGTCTTGTAAGACAGGTTGTTGGTTATTATAAAATTCAGACACCTCTGCACCTTGGTTTTTCCTTTTATCCTTAACTTCGGTCGAATAACTGGAGTGGGAGGGAAGGGAGGAGGAGCCCATTTAACAGCTTTGCTGTGGTGCTCTTTGCCGCCTCCTGCTAACCAGGATGTGAATATCCCATTAGTAATTAAGATGATCCGTGGACTCATCGTGTCAAAAAGAAATACATTTATCAGGTAAATCCAATTGCCGTCTAGGCCTGCCTGGGAGATCATGTGCGGTGCGCATGTGCATGGCTCTGTGCAAACAGCAGGGCAGTGGCTATTGGTAGACATTGCATGACATTGGCCGACAAGTCGGAATGAGTCAATTTTATTTTTTTAAGTACAGTACACACTAGTGCAGTGGCCGGGGGCAATGGAAAAAAGTGCTGTCCCCCCCCAAATTTGCCACACTAGGCATGGGCCTTGGCCTAGGCATTAATACACCCTGAAATAGAGAATGTAATTTTAAGACACTTTTAAATTCACTTCTGTTTTCAAATTTGCTTTGTTCTCCTGGTATTTCCTTGTTGAAAAAGAATACACACATATCCTACACTAGTGGGAGCTAGCTGCTGATTGGTGCCTGCACACATTTGTCTCTTGTGATTAGCTCACTAGATGTGTTCAGCTAGCTGCCAGTAGTGCAATGCTGTTCCTACAGCAATGGATACAAGAGAATGAAGAAAATGTGATATAAGTAAATTGGAAAGTTCTATCCAAATCACAAAATACATTTTTTAGGTTCCTGTCCCTTTAAACAATGTAGATTGCTGCTTTTAAATAAGAGGTCACATGTTTGTGTCTGTATTTTGAGGCTGAAATGCTGCATTTTTTCTTCAAGCTACAATAAAATAGGCTGCTGGGGTGAAAAAATAATGATGCATTGATGATAACATATCCTTTGAAGAGAGTTCATGTAAAGTGCAATATTTTTTCTAACGTCCCACTTTTGGGGTTTGCTGTCAGTATTGTCATAGTAATTGTCAAATGGTGGGAAATTAACTATTGAGAAACGAGGGACCTTCTTTAAAAGGTAACTGGTATTGTGGGAATTTCAGGGGGGTTCATATGATTTTCACAGATATTCACAGGAGGAAAATATACACATCCGCCAAAGCTAAAGTAAACCATTTGCAGCTAATTAATTCAGCCACTGATGACAACTGCTTAATGTTTGAATGCAGGTTTATTCATATATTCATTAATATTAATTAAAAGCACTAGATTTCATTCATCTGAAAAGCAAGCCTCTTCCTGTTCAGTATTCTCAATGCTTCTACCCAGGTAAAATCTGTCCTCAGTGCTCTGTCGGGGAGAGGAGCTTGAAACGCTGAAGTTAGAGCTGGAGTCCCTAAAGGAGACCTTCTCCTTAGAAGAGTTTGATGATGAAGATGACGTGGAGAAGGGTACAATTTCTTCCTGATACCATCGTGTGACTGAGAGCTCCTAGAATGTAAAATAGACATAATTAGTTCCGCCGTATTCCCCATGGTGCTCTCTTTTTTTTTTTTGTCAGAATCAGGGGTGCCTTTTATTTCATCATTTTGCCAAAAGGCAAATTTATTAATAGTCTTTGTAAATGCTCATTGTGTTCCAAAGTGCTGCGACTAATGAGATTAACACACTTTTACAAATGTAGGGGAGGTCTTTGCTTGTGATAATTTTCCCTGAGAAATAATAGTTTTTTACATGGCTTCTATATTAAAGAGATATGAAACACAATTTTTTTCTTCCATTAATCAGGACAGAGCATGCATTTTTAAGCAACTTTTTTTATTTACTCCTATTATAATTTTTTCTTTTTTCTCTTGGTATCTTTATTTTTTTTTTAAAAAAGCAGGAATGTAAGCTTAGGTTCGGCCCATTTTTGGTTCAGAACACTGGGTAGCGCTTGCTGATTGGTGGCTACATTTAGAAAAAATTGGGTTTCATATCCTATTATACGTATGAAAACAAATGATCAGTACTATCATATTTTTGTTTGAAAATAGTTCATTAAAAGCTGTTTTTATTAAACAAGCAGACTATGGCCCCTATTTTATCCAAGCCGTCAACCGCAAATATGCTGGAATTCCGCAGCGTAATTGTTGAGAGCCTGATTCCCCTTAGTTATCAAAGCCTACAGACCGGCAAAAGTAGAATTTTGTGACGTAACATACGATCCGCCAGTCTCAGTCGACACACGATCGATGCTTACGTCATTACAGATGTTCCGAATGCAAATTCGGCACTATCTGACTACTTTTGTAGTTATCTAATTTCTACACAGGTCGCTCCCCACTATTCCGGCCCCAGCGTACCTGCTTTTCATAGGAATCAATGGGAGTCTGAAAGCAGTGAAAGCTCATGTTTGCTGCTGCCGATATCCCATTGATTCCTATGGGAGAATAAAGTTTAGTTTACACCTAACACCCTAACATATACCCCGAGTACTAAACACACCTAATTTGCCATCCCCTACACCACCGCCCACCTACATTATACTTATTAACCCCTAATCTGCCACCCAGCCACCGCCGCCACCTACATTATACTTATTAACCCCTAATCTGCCACGCCGCCACCTACATTATACTTATAACTCCTATCCCGCCGCTCCGGAGCCCCACCACAACTAATTAAGGTATTAACCCCTAAACCGCAGTCCACCCACCTCGCCATAAACTAAATTACCCTATTAACCCCTAAACCTAACAAACGCTAACTTTATATCAATATTAACTCATCCCTATCTTATAATAAATTTAAACTTAACTTTAGAATTAAATTAAACTATATTAAACTATTAATTAATCTACCTAAACTATTATAATAAAATTCCATTAAACTATATTAAACTAATTAATCTACACTAACTTTTTAAAATAAAATTATATTAAACTATATTAAATTAATCATTAATCTACCCTAACTGTTATATTAAAACTACATTAAACTACAAATTAAATTAACTATATTATATATTTAGAAACTAACCCTACTCCAAATAATTTAAAATCTACACTAAAAAATTACTAAGTTACAAAAAACTAACAACTTAGTTACAAAAAATAACAAACACTAAGTTTACACAAAAAAATCAACACTAAGTTACAAAAATAAAAATAAATTATCAAAAATTGAATCTAATTACACCTAATCTAAGGGTCCTATGAATATAAAAAAGCCCCCCGCAAATAAAAAAAAACCCTAACCTACAATAAACTACAAAATAAGCCTTTAAAAGGGCCTTTTGCGGGGCATTGCCCCAAAGAAATCAGCTATTTTACCTGTAAATAAAAAATAAAACCAACCACCCACACAACCAACCCCATCAAATAAAACACTAACTAAAAAAACCTAAGCTCCCCATTGCCCTGAAAAGGACATTTGGATGGGCATTGCCCTTAAAAGGGCTTTTAGCTCTGTTGGCGCCCAAACCCTAATCTAAAACTAAAACCCACCCAATAAACCCTTAAAATATCCTAACACTAACCCCTGAAGATCGACTTACAGTTTTGAAGATCGGACATCCATCCTCCAAGAAGCCGGCAGAAGTCATCCACCGAAGCCGGGAGAAGTCTTCATCCAAGCCGCAAAAGTCTTCACCCAGACGGCATCTTCTATCTTCATCCATCCGGCGAGGAGCGGGTCCATCTTCAAGATATCCGGCGCGGAGCATCCTCTTTCTTCCGACGACTCCCGACGAATGAAGGTTCCTTTAAGTGACGTCATCCAAGATGGCGTCCCTTAGATTCCAATTGACTATCCCAATTCTATCAGCCAATCGGAATTAAGGTTGAAAAAATCCTATTGGTTGATGCAATCAGCCAATAGGATTGAACTTCAATCCTATTGGCTGATCCAATCAGCCAATAGGATTGAGCTTGCATTCTATTGACTGTTCCAATCAGCCAATAGAATGCGAGCTCAATCTTATTGGCTGATTGCATCAGCCAATAGGATTAAAGTTCAACCTATTTGGCTGATTGCATCAGCCAATAGGATTTTTTCAACCTTAATTCCGATTGACTGATAGAATTCTATCAGCCAATCGGAATCTAAGGGATGCCATCTTGGATAATGTCACTTAAAGGAACCTTCATTTGTCGGGAGTCGTCGGAAAGAAGAGGATGCTCCGCGCCGGATGTCTTGAAGATGGACCCGCTCCTCGCGGGATGGATGAAGATAGAAGATGTCGTCTGGGTGAAGACTTCTGCGGGCTTGGATGAAGACTTTGGCCGCTTAGATGAAGACTTCTCCAGCTTCGATGAGGACTTCATGCCGGCTTCTTGGAGGATGGATGTCGGATCTTCAAAACTGTAAGTCGATCTTCAGGGGTTAGTGTTAGGATTTTTTAAGGGATTATTGGGGTGGGTTTTATTTTTAGATTAGGGTTTTGGTGCAATAGAGCTAATTGCCCTTTTAAAGGCAATGCCATACAATGCCCTTTTCAGGGCAACGGGTGAGCTTAGGTTTCTTTAGTTAGTGTTTTATTTGGGGGGTTGGTTGTTGTGGGGTGGTTAGTTTTACTGTTGGGGGTTGGTCTGTTGTATTTTTTATTTACAGGTAAAAGTGCTGATTTCTTTGGGGCAATGCCCCGCAAAGGCCCTTTTAAGGGCTATTTGTAGTTTATTGTAGGCTAGGGTTTTTATTTTCATAGGGCCCTTAGATTAGGTGTAATTAGTTTAAATCTTTGATAATTTATTTTTTATTTTGTGTAACTTAGTGTTTATTGTTTTTTTGTAACTTGGTGTTTGTTATTTTTTGTAACTTAGTTGTTAGTTTTTTTTGTAACTTAGTTGTTAGTTTTTTGTAATTTAGTAATTTTTACTAGTAGATTTAAATAATTTGAGTAGGGTTAGGTTTTTAAATATATAATTTAGTTAATTTAATTTGTAGTTTTAAGTATTTTAGTCTAATAGTTATGGTAGATGAATTATTAGTTTAATATAGTTTAATGTATTTTAGTCTAATAGTTATGGTAGATTAATTATTAGTTTAATATGGTTTAATGTAATTTTAGTATAACAGTTAGGGTAGATTAATTATTAGTTTAATATAGTTTAATGTGATTTTAGTATAATAGGGTAGGTTAATTAATATTCCTATAAGATAGGGGGCGCCCTAAGATATACAAGTGTATCAAACCTAATATGGTGTTGAAATAAATATCAGATCTGTTAAACAGAAATCATAAAATCATATATTATAAAATATATCACAATCAGTGCATAGACCAGTTAGTGGTACTCCATATAATTCCAATCATACAAATAAAGAGTCTCTGAGGAGTAAAATGAGGGTAATCATAGACAGCAATCTGTAGAGAACCATGCCAGGATCCCATAGAGTTGATCTACAAAACAGAAAAAAGACAGATGCGCCACATGGCCCAATATTGTTTGTTCAACACAGTGAATATGGTCTAGTTGTGTCAGTACAAACTCACAATTTAGGGAGCACTCCAGTTAGTGCAATAGAAGCAGTCTGGGATCAATCATAGTCACCCAGCAGACCGACCTCTTGGATAGGAAGGATTAATCTGTGGTGGAAATACAAAGAGACACAAAGGTGCCTATATGGCCTAGTACAGTTTGGACCCAAGACGTAGTACTGTGTATAGTTGGTAATATACTCACAATTGGTAAAGCATCTTCAGTGATGCTAATCAGGCAGGATGGGATCAATACAGTCACCCAACAGACTATGACAGGGTTACCACAGGAGGCAATCAGCAGAAGTCCAAAAAGGCCAAAATTGGTCCAAATAATGCACAAGAGCAAGTGTTTTATAAAAAAGTAATATAGTTTTACTATTTAAAAACAAGTAAAAACAAGCGACGCGTTTCTCAGCACACAAGCTGTTTCATCAGGCTTACCTGATGAAACAGCTTGTGTGCTGAGAAATGCGTCGCTTGTTTTTACTTGTTTTAAATAGTAAACTATATTACTTTTTTTATAAAACACTTGCTCTTGTGCATTATTTGGACCAATTTTGGCCTTTTTGGACTTCTGCCTGATTGCCTCCTGTGGGAACCCTGTCATAGTCTGTTGGGGTGACTGTATTGATCCCATCCTGCCTGATTAGCATCACTGAAGAGCTTTACCAATTGTGGAGTATATTACCAACTATACACAGTACTACGTTTTGGGTCCAAACTGTACTAGGCCTATATAGGCACACTTTGTGTCTCTTTGTATTTCCAACACAGATTAATCCTTCCTATCCAAGAGGTCAGTCTGCTGGGTGACTGTGATGATCCCAGACTGCTTCTATTGCACTAATTGGAGTGCTCCCTAAATTGTGAGTTTGTACTGACACAACTAGGACCATATTCACTGTGTTGAACAAACAATATTGGGCCATGTGGCGCATCTGTCTTTTTTCTGATTTTTGTAGGTTAATTATAGTTTAATATAGTTTATTTTAATTCTAAAGGTAAGTTTAAATGTATTTATAAGATAGGGATGAGTTAATATTTAATATAAAGTTAGCGGGTTATTAGGTTTAGGTGTTAATCGGTTAATTTAGTTTATGGCGGTTTAGGGATTAATAACTTTATTTAGTTGCGGCGGGGTCTGTGAGCAGCGGGATAGGGGTTAAAACAGTGTAGTATAGTGTGGGTGTTTAGTGACAGTATACCAATAAAGCTGTGAAAAAGCCGAATAGCAGCAAGATTGATGACTGTTAGTTAACAACAGTCCGCTGCTCATCGCCCTGTACTTGTGTGCGCGGCTTTTTGACAGCTTTTTTGGTAACTTTGGAGAGCGTATTCAGGTCCGCGTCAGCAATGTTAGCGTGTTGTTAGGTTTAGGGTGTTAATCGGTTAATTTAGTTTATGGCGATGTGGGGGGGCTGGCGGTTTTAGGGATTAATAACTTTATTTAGTTGCGGCGGGGTCCGTGAGCAGCGGGATAGGGGTAAAACAGTGTAGTATAGTGTGGGTGTTTAGTGACAGTATACCAATAAAGCTGTGAAAAAGCCGAATAGCAGCAAGATTGATGACTGTTAGTTAACAACAGTCCGCTGCTCATCGCCCTGTACTTGGTGAGCGGCTTTTTGACATCTTTTTTGTTAACTTTGGAGAACGTATTCAGGTTCACGGCAGCATGTTAGGCGGATGTCAGGCGAGCGTATTGGTGCCGTTGATGCAAGTAAGTTGACGGCTTGATAAGTAGGCCTCTATGTGTGTGTAATGCTCAGTGAGTGTCATGACAGGGGCACAGTTATATTAGCCAACGGGGCGAAATATCAAAAAGTAGCTTTATTAGACACCAGAATTTTATTAATGTAATCCATTTTAGAACAAAAATGAGTGATGCTCATTTAAAAGCAATAATGTTTATTAAAAATGAATTGTATAGGAGTTAAATAGCAAGAGAGACAGAAACATTTGTAACCTGCACATCTGTGCCCAAATTTTAATCCAGATGTTTGTATATCTACTAGACTTAAACTCCTTATCATAAACTACTGGTGGAACTGCAGCACTGCATTATTTAAGGTTATTTTACAATTATGTTTTAAATGGGGATAAATTGCAGAGCTCAGCATATCCTGCCAGGTTTGTCGGGTTCGAATAACCAGAGAAAACACTAGTAACAAATAATTTTTTTTTAGTTTATTAATGAGGATGTCCACAAGCAAAAAAACAAGATTTTCTTTTATGTTAATACAAATGTAAATGTATATTCAGTGTTGTAATTGTTTTGCATGATTTTACTAATGCTGTCACTTCATGATTCCTGTTTTTGCACAGGAGAAGAAGAATTTAGCCAGGATGTAATTGCACTCTTTAAAGAATTGCAAATCCCAGTCAGGGCAGAGAAAATAACCAGAGTGAGTATTCATATATATGTGCTTCTGCTGACTATAACCTGTTGGCTGTCAAAGAGGGTTACAACACATTGGGCCAGATCACAAGTTGAGCGCAAAATATTGCTTCCATAAAGCAATATTTGTGCTCAACTGAGTAATACTAGTGCACGCAAATGTGCGCTGGTATATGAGTTAGGTGCAATATTGCACAAAAGCATTGTGTTAACAAGAGCGCGCATCCATAGGTTTCAATGGGAGCCTCATTCTGATGCCGTCATACACGGCACAGAACCTAAACGCAGCGAAGAGTGGATAAGTCGCGCAGTTATGACCTTCGAATTTATATGTATATGAATTTATACATATATATTTATGTTTTAAAATATTATATATGCACATATTAACACATACATATATATGTATATAAGCATATACATATATATTTACAGGGAACATTACAGTTCCCAAAGTTAATATAAGTTTCTGTGCCGTTTTTTTACTCTAACACCCCACACCGCCACTTTTAATGCCTAAAAACTACGTAGTGCCCCTAATGCCCCCAAAATAAAGGGTCTTTTTTAGTTTTTTATGAATATGAGTATTATTTTCTGAGTGCTAATGGCTGGTTAAAGGGACATGGAATTAAACTTACATGGTTATGATAGAGCATGCTATTTTAAGATACTTTTACATTTATGTCTATAATGAAATTGGCTTTGGTCTCTTGGTATCCTTTGTTGAAATTGATACCTAGATAGGCTCAGGAGCAGCAATTCATTACTGGGAGCCAGCTGGTGATTGGAGGCTACACATATGCCTTCTTGTCATTGGCTCAACAGATGTGTTCAGATAGGTCCTAGTAGCGCACAGCCGCTTGACAGATGATTTTAACTGTGTGTTTAACCCCTTTTCAGTTATATGAAAGAAACACATTAGAGCCGTTTAATTTAATTTTGCACTTTTATTTTCCTTTATTTCTGTTTAAATCAGTTGCACAATAAGCAATTCATAGAACCAACAGACAGCTCTTAGTTGCTTTTATCAGGACCTCAACTTCCATAGGTCTCTTTAACACAACATAAACAAAAATATGAAGGGCTAGATTATGAGTGGAGCGGTAAATTACCACTCCCGCTCGCACGCTAACTGCCCTCGACCTTTGCTCTTTATGCACGTCGGGTAGCGTGTGTATTACAATTTGAAGATAAATTGTTTTCGTTTGCGCACTAACCCGACGCACGCAAAGAGCAGAAGTTAAAATATTGTGACTGCTTTAACGTGACTTCAATGGAGAGAGAAAAGTGGAAAAAAGCCCCCTGCTCTAATAACCCCTACCCTGCCACTGTGGCGCCACTTAGCCTGTGCGCTGACTGATGGCTTTTGCTTACAAAAATTTAAAAATGGTTTCTATGATACAAAAATCAGTATAGTATTCCAAGTAAAGTTTAATGTATAGAATGATTTACAGTAGTTTATTATTAAGAAAATATTTGGCTTTGTAATGAAATGGAGATGTACCTATTTTTAAGTTTTTAGAGAAAGGACGGTATCGGTATAGCGGATTAGAGGAAAGCATTAACAACAAAGTGATACAGAGGTGATCACTTTAAAGGGACATTAAACACTAAAACTATGCTAGATAGAATGATACATTAAAAGAAAAGATTAGTCCATGAGTAACATGTAGATGTATTTTTTAAAGTTTCATTAGTTGATTAAAAAGTGACAAAATAAGTGTAAAGTTTTAGTGTCTATAAAACACTGGGAGCTGCCATGTTGTAACTTGTGTTACCTTCTCTACTGTGGCCAATTAGAGACAGTTATACATAGGTCATTAGAGTGTGCAGCCAATAGTTGTGCTGGATTTAACAATGTTCTGCACTTCCATTTCTAACAGGAACTGAAAAGCTCACAATTTCAGAATGGAATTACAAGCAAAGAGGACAAAATAAATAATTATATTGCAGAGCTGTTTTATATATACAATTTATCATTTTATATTACCATCTCAAAGTGTTTAATGTCCCTTTAATGACTAAATTAGAGGGAAAACAAGGTCCCTACAGTGTTAGATAATGTAAGGCGACCAAGAAATAAATGATGACAATTTATATATTCAGATGTTATTACCTACATTAGAAGAAAAGTAATTTTTTCCCCCTAAATTCACTTAATTATCTGGAAACCAGCCCATAACACAGTGAAATGAAAAGATAGATTGCATTAAAGTTTAATTGTTAAAACATTACATAGCCTTTTCCTTTGCAAATTACATCCTCATATGTGACTGTTTCTAATAGTGAAGTTCCCAGTTGGTTGCATAATTCTGCACTCACATCAGCCTCATAGACCGCACTGACAACAATGTCCTGCTTATCATTTTTACAAAATAATTACATAGAAGAGTATATTGCTGTATTCTAACAATATCAGATTCTACATTTATAAAGACATTTGTGTTAGAAATTGCTTTGACAGAAGTTTGTGAACCTTTATGAAAGATGTCTCAGTTAATTTATTGATATACATGTTGCTAAGTGAAAGATCATGGACTGTAAATGATTTTGCTATTTAGGACCACAAGGTGGCAGCACTTGTAATAACTGAAAGTGTTTCAGTTATGAATTAAATCTAGCACACAGCTAGATATAAAGAAAAATGGAAGAGTTAGTTACAGCATTTGGTCAAATGGCGATATGCCCAAATATATGTCAAGGTCTTAACCTCCCTGGGTCCCTAACCTACAGTCACACAATGCATGCTTTTAACCAAACACAATGAGGTACAAACAAGGGTGACACATGCCCTTTGTAATTTCCCTAGACACATACAAAAATGGAAATTGGCTGCACTCTCAGTGTACCAGGACTGGGTACACATCCTATGAACCGGGAAAACTCAGACAGCTGCACAGCTTTCAGGGACTTGGGCAGTTAACTCCAGGCAAACCTGAGTGCAAAGCCCATAGGGAAAAGTTACAAAGCAAAATCATTAACACAACACATAGAAAGTCTTTATATATATATCATACAGTATATACAGTAATTATATCATAATATTTGAAATTTGAAGGAATAAACATGTTTTATGGGGAAAAAAATGTGAGTGCTTTCTTAGAGAATGGTGTTATATATATTTTATTACACATTTAAAGCATTGAATTATATGTGTTTCTTTACCATTTCAGGCACACAAAGCTTGCTATGATTGGATGGCTAAACAAGAGGAGGATCTGGCAGAAAAAGAGGAGGAGCCTAACTCAAACACTGATGAGCAACATAAGAAAACAACTGTGGAGGTAACAAATGTAGCACTAAAACAGAAACAAACAAAACTGGCTCAATGAATCTTTGAGACCACGAAATTCCAATGTGGACCCTCATTAAAAAATATTGCTGTCCTATGCATAAACATTTAAGAGAAACCTGAGTGTGGAAACTTGTTTGTGACTATATTTATATCTACAAAACAAAAAAAAGTAATTTCTGCAGATAATGTAATAACTAATGCAGCTACAAAATACCTATTTAAAGAGATATGAAACACAATTTTTTTCTTTCATGATCCAGATAGAGCATGCAATTTTAAGCAACTTTCTAATTTACTCCTATTATCAAATTTTCTTCATTCTCTTGGTATCCTTATTTGAAAACAAAACAAAACAGGAATGTAAGCTTAGGAACACTTTGGGTAGAGCTTGCTGATTGTTGGCTAAATTTAGACACCAGTCAGCAAGCTGGCTCCTACGCTTACATTCTTGCTTTTTCAAATGAAGATACCAAGAGAATGAAGGAAAATGTAAATTAGAAAGTTGCTTAAAATTGCATGCTCTATTTGAATCATAAAAGTTTAATTTTGACTATTCTATCTCTTTAAATAATTAATGTTGTTGAAAGTGCAACAATTCTCAGTGTCTTTTCACGTAAACAGGATATCCATGAGTTTGCTGTTCGAAGCCTTGCTGAACTGACTGCCTGCTCTATGGATATATTTCACAAATCAGCCACACTTATCTTGCACGGAGAGACCCAAGTGCCAGCAATAGCACGAGGCAAAGCTCTATCACAGTAAGTACCCTCAATCTCGGTCATCTGTCTGCAGACTTTTTGTTCCATGTCATCTATTATTGCAGTACAGTTTAAACAAAAAGGGTTATATTTCTCTTGTAAGGTGTATCCAGTCCACGGATCATCCATTACTTGTGGGATATTCTCATTCCCAACAGGAAGTTGCAAGAGGACACCCACAGCAGAGCTGTAATATAGCTCCTCCCCTAACTGTCATAGCCAGTCATTCTCTTGCAACTCTCAACAAGCAAGGACGTTGTAGGAGAGAGTGGTTAAATATAGCTAGTTTATTTTCTTCAATCAAAAGTTTGTTATTTTTAAATAGTACCGGAGTTGTGCTATTTTATCTCAGGCAGTAAATAGAAGAAGAATCTGCCTGAGGTTTCTATGATCTTAGCAGGTTGTAACTAAGATCCATTGCTATTCTCACATATGTCTGAGGGGATTACACAGATGAGGTAACTTCAGCGAGAGAATGGCGTGCAGTTTATTCTGCTATCAGGTATGTGCAGTTATAATTTTTTCTAGAGATGGAAAACACTAGAAAATGCTGCTGATACCGGATTAATGTAAGTTAAGCCTGAATACAGTGCTTTAATAACGACTGGTATCATGCTTACTCCCAGGGGTAATACCCTTATGATATTTACAATATAAAACGTTTGCTGGCATGTTTAATCGTTTTTATATATGCTTTGGTGATAAAACTTTATTGGGGCCTAGTTTTTTCCACATGGCTGGCTTAAATTTTGACTAGAAACAATTTCCACTGTTGTAGTATAAAAGTTACAGTTGGTGCAGTTAAAATTACAAACTGTGACATCCAGCTTCCCTCAAAGGCCCTCTGAATGCTATAGGCCATCTCTAAAGGGCCCAAAGGCTTTCCAAAGTCGTTTATTGGGGAAGGTAGGGCCACAGCTTGCTGTGCCAGTTGGTTGTGACTGTTAAAAAACGTCTATTTTGTTTTTTTGATCCGTTTTTTTAACTAAGGGGTTAATCATCCATTTGCAAGTGGGTGCAATGCTCTGTTAGCCTATTATACACACTGTAAAAATTTTGTTTGAGTTACTGCATTTTTTCACTGTTTTTCAAATTCTGACAAAATTTGTTTCTCTTAAAGGCACAGTACCGTTTTTTATATTTGCTTGTTAACTTGATTTAAAGTGTTTTCCAAGCTTGCTAGTCTCATTGCTATTCTGTATAAACATGTCTGACATAGAAGAAACTCCTTGTTTATTATGTTTAAAAGCCATGGTGGAACCCCCTCTTAGAATGTGTACCAAATGTACTGATTTCATTTTATGCAATAAAGATCATTTTCTGTCTTTAAAAAATGTATCACCAGAGGAATCTGACGAGGGGGAAGTTATGCCGACTAACTTTCCCCACGTGTCAGACCCTTTGACTCCCACTTAAGGGACTCACGCTCAAATGGCACCAAGTACATCTAGGTCGCCCATAGCGTTTACTTTACAAGACATGGCGGCAGTCATGGATAATACACTGTCAGCGGTATTAGCCAGACTACCTGAACTTAGAGGTAAGCGAGATAGCTCTGGGGTGAGACAAAATGCAGAGCATACTGACGCTTTAAGAACCATGTCTGATACTGCCTCACAATATGCAGAAGCTGAGGAAAGAGAGCTTCAGTCAGTGGGTGATGTTAATGACTCAGGAAAGATACCTGATTCTAATATTTCTACATTTAAATTTAAGCTTGAACACCTCCGCGTGTTGCTTAGGGAGGTTTTAGCTGCTCTGAATGACTTTGATACCATTGCAGTGCCAGAGAAATTGTGTAGACTGGATAATACTTTGCAGTGCCGGTGTGTACTGATGTTTTTCCAAATACCTAAAAGGTTTACAGAAATTATTAATAAGGAATGGGATAGACCAGGTGTGCCGTTCTCTTCCCCTCCTATTTTTAGAAAAATGTTTCCAATAGACGCCACCACATGGGACTTATGGCAGACAGTCCCTAAGGTGGAGGGAGCAGTTTCTACTCTAGTAAAGCGTACTACTATCCCTGTCGAGGACAGTTGTGCTTTTTTTTTTTAGATCCAATGGATAAAAAATTAGAGGTTACCTTAAGAAAATATTTATTCAACAAGGTTTTATCCTACAGACCCTTGCATGCATTGCCCCTGTCACTGCTGCTGCGGCGTACTGGTTTGAGTCTCTGGAAGAGGCTTTACAGGTAGCGACTCCATTGGATGACATACTTGGCAAACTTAGAGCACTTAAGCTAGCCAATTCTTTTATTCTGATGCCATTGTTCATTTGACTAAACTAACGGCTAAGAATTCTGGTTTTGCTATACAGACGCGCAGAGCGCTATGGCTTAGATCATGGTCAGCTGACGTGACTTCAAAATCTAAGCTACTTAACATTCCCTTCAAGGGGCAGACCCTATTCGGGCCTGGTTGAAGGAGATTATTGCTGATATCACTGGAGGAAAAGGTCATGCCATTCCTCAGGACAGGTCCAAATCTAGGGCCAAACAGTCTAATTTTCGTGCCTTTCAAAACTTCAAGGCAGGTGCGGCATCAACTTCCTCTAATAATAAACAAGAGGAAACTTTTGCTCAATCCAAGACGGTCTGGAGACCAAACCTGACATGGAAAAAAGGTAAGCAGGTAAAAAAGCCTGCTGCTGCCTCTAAGACAGCATGAAGGAACGGCCCCCTATCCGGGAACGGATCTAGTAGGGGGAAGACTTTCACTCTTTGCCCAGGCGTGGGCAAGAGATGTTCAGGATCCCTGGGCATTGGAAATTATATCCCAGGGATATCTTCTGGACTTCAAAGCTTCCCCCCCAAAAGGGAGATTTCACCTTTCACAATTATCTGCACACCAGATAAAGAGAGAGGCATTCTTACACTGTGTACGAGTCCTCCTAGTTATGGGAGTGATCCATCCAGTTCCAAAGGAGGAACAGGGACAGGGTTTTTACTCAAATCTGTTTGTGGTTCCCAAAAAAGAGGGAACCTTCAGACCAATTTTGGATCTAAAGATCTTAAACAAATTCCTCAAAGTTCCGTCGTTAAAGATGGAAACTATTCGTACCATCCTACCACTGATCCAGGAGGGTCAATATATGACTACAGTGGTTCTAAAGGATGCTTATCTTCACATTCCGATACACAAAGATCATCATCGGTTTCTCAGGTTTGCCTTTTAAGACAGGCATTACCAGTTGTAGCTCTTCCCTTGGGATTAGCTACAGCCCCAAGAATCTTTACAAAGGTTCTAGGGTCACTTATGGCGGTCCTAAGGCCGCGGGGCATAGCAGTAGCACCTTATTTAGACGACATCCTGATACAGGCGTCAAACTTCCAAATTGCCAAGTCTCATACAGACGTAGTACTGGCATTTCTGTGGTCGCATGGGTGGAAAGTGAACGAGGAAAAGAGTTCTCTATCCCCACTCACAAGAGTTTCCTTTCTAGGGACTCTGATAGATTTTGTAGAAATGAAAATTCACCTGACGGAGTCCAGGTTATCAAAGCTTCTAAATTCCTGCCGGGTTCTTCATTCCATTCCGCGCCCTTCGGTGGTTCAGTGTATGGAAGTAATCGGCTTAATGGTAGCGGCAATGGATATAGTGCCGTTTGCACGCTTACATCTCAGACCGCTGCAACTATGCATGCTCAGTCAGTGGAGCGGGGATTACACAGATTTGTCCCCTCAACTGAATCTGGACCAAGAGACCAGGGATTCTGTTCTCTGGTGGCTATCTCGGGTCCATCTGTCCAAAGGTATGACCTTTTGCAGGCCAGATTGGACAATTGTTACGACAGATGCCAGCCTTCTAGGTTGGGGTGCAGTCTGGAACTCCCTGAAGGCTCAGGGATAGTGGACTCAGGAGGAGTCTCTCCTTCCATTAAATATTCTGGAACTAAGAGCGATATTCAAGGCTCTTCAGGCTTGGCCTCAGTTAGCAACTCTGAGGTACATCAGATTTCAGTCGGACAACATCACGACTGTAGCTTACATCAACCATCAAGGGGGAACGAGAAGTTCCCTAGAGATGTTAGAAGTTTAAAAAATAATTTGCTGGGCAGAGATTCACTCTTGCCACCTATCAGCTATCCATATCCCAGGTGTAGAGCACTGGGAGGCGGATTTTCTAAGTCATCAGACTTTTCATCCGGGAGAGTGGGAACTCCATCCGGAGGCATTTGCACAACTGATTCATCGTTGGGGCAAACCAGAACTGGATCTCATGGCGTCTCGCCAGAACGCCAAGCTTCCGTGTTACGGATCCAGGTCCAGGGATCCCAAGGCGACACTGATAGATGCTCTAGCAGCGCCCTGGTCTTTCAACCTGGCTTATGTGTTTCCACCGTTTCCTCTGCTCCCTCGACTGATTGCCAAGATCAAGCAGGAGAGAGCATCAGTGATTCTGATAGCGCCTGCGTGGCCACGCAGGACCTGGTATGCAGATCTAGTGGACATGTCATCCTTTCCACCATGGTCTCTGCCTCTGAAACAGGACCTTCTACTTCAGGGTCTTTTCAACCATCCAAATCTAATTTCTCTGAGGCTGACTGCCTGGAGATTGAACGCTTGATTTTATCAAAGCGTGGCTTCTCCGAGTCAGTTATTGATACCTTAAGACAGGCACGAAAGCCTGTCACCAGGAAAATTTACCATAAGGTATGACGTAGATATCTTTATTGGTGTGAATCCAAGGGTTACTCATGGAGTAAGGTCAGGATTGCTAGGATATTATCTTTTCTCCAAGAAGGTTTGGAAAAAGGATTGTCAGCTAGTTATGCGTCTGGCAGATGTTCCAGACGTTCAGGCATTTTGTCAGGCTTTAGTTAGAATCAAGCCTGTGTTTAAACCTGTTGCTCCACCATGGAGCTTAAACTTGGTTCTTAAGGTTCTTCAAGGAGTTCCGTTTGAACCTCTTCATTCCATAGATATCAAGCTTTTATCTTGGAAAGTTCTTTTTTTGGTAGCTATTTCCTCGGCTCATAGAGTCTCTGAGCTATCTGCCTTACAATGTGATTCTCCTTATCTGATTTTTCATACGGATAAGGTAGTCCTGCGTACCAAACCTGGGTTCTTACCTAAGGTGGTATCTAACAAGAATATCAATCAAGAGATTGTTGTTCCATCCTTGTGTTACACAATTTGGACGTGGTCCGTGCTTTAAAGTTTTACTTACAAGCTACTAAAGATTTTCGTCAAACATCTGCTTTGTTTGTTGTCTACTCTGGACAGAGGAGAGGTCAAAAGGCTTCGGCAACCTCTTTTTCTTTTTGACTAAGAAGCTTAATCCGCTTAGCCTATGAGACTGCTGGACAGCAACCTACTGAAAGGATTACAGCTCATTCCACTAGAGCTGTGGCTTACACTTGGGCCTTTAAAAATGAGGCTTCTTTTGATCAGATTTGCAAGGCGACGACTTGGTCTTCGCTTCATATTTTTTCAAAATTTTACAAATTTGATACTTTTGCTTCTTCCAAGGCTATATTTGGGAGAAAGGTTTTACGGGCAGTGGTTCCTTCCACTTAAGTTCCTGCCTTGTCCCTCCCTTCATCCGTGTACTTTAGCTTTGGTATTGGTATCCCACAAGTAATGGATGATCCGTGGACTGGATACACCTTACAAGAGAAAACACAATTTATGCTTACCTGATAAATTTATTTCTCTTGTGGTGTATCCAGTCCACGGCCCGCCCTGTCATTTTAAGGCAGGTAATTTTTAAATTTAAACTACAGTAACCACTGCACCCTATGGTTCCTCCTTTCTCGGCTTGTTTTCGGTCGAATGACTGGCTATGACAGTTAGGGGAGGAGCTATATTACAGCTCTGCTGTGGGTGTCCTCTTGCAACTTCCTGTTGGGAATGAGAATATCCCACAAGTAATGGATGATCCGTGGACTGGATACACCACAAGAGAAATAAATTTATCAGGTAAGCATAAATTGTGTTTTTCTTCCTTTTCCCAGTGCAGAACATACCAATCTCCAAAGACAATTGGATACAAGGAAGATGCACTCACAACTGGCATATTCTTTTTAATTTGATATGTTTTATAGCAGTTGCCCAAATGCTACAAAATAAGCCAGACGCAGCTATAAAATTACTTCTACCAAGTGCTGAGACACTGGACTCCCACAGTAACTTTAAAACAGAACAACTATATAGTGTACTAGAACACTTTATTATTTATACAAAGAAAATTATAAAAATCTAGTGTTTGAGTACCTTATTTTCTTTAATTGCTTAAAGGGCTTATCTCATTCTGTCTCCCGGAAATAATGGTTTAACACTGGGAGTCACTCACCTAGTTTTAATAAAACTCACCGGGAAAATTTGTCCTAATGGAATTCATGTAGGAAGGGGGCAGGAGTTTTCAGTAAGCTGCAAGCTACTTCCAATAAAAAGTATTAGCTTGCTATGGAAAGTATTATCTTGCAGGGAACTGTAAGGTTTATTTTTTTTTTATTTTTTCGGCTCTGGGAGCACACTCTTCTTGGGAGACTGAAGGTTTTAGTCTCAAAGGAAGCGATCCTGTCTTCTGTGTATCGTAAAAACAGCTTGGATAAAAACTTCTCAACAGAACTTAGTCAGTCTTTCTCAACAGTCAGTCTTTGTCTGGTAAAAACAGCTTGACTAAAAACTTTTTAAAGCTCAACGCATTTCAACGGATCAGTCTTTCTCGAGAGCATTATAAATCGCCAACTAACTCGGGTGATTTGTAATGCTCCTGCTAAAGATGGCCTGATCTGTTGAATTGTGTTTAGCTTTTATAACGTTTTTATTCAAGTTGTTTTTATGATGCACAGAAGCCTGGATTGCTTCCTTTAAAACAGAAGTCTTTAGTTTCCGAGAAGAGTGCGGTCCCAGACCAGATTAAATATTGTTGATACAGGTGTGGAGATTCCAAACAGCGGTTACAACACTCGTGAGAAGCCTAACATTTTATAATATAAATTTTACTTATTCTTTGTTGTGCTTTTTTGTCTTTTGTATATAAATAACTATGAGGTTTAACATGGGCTAATTAAAGCTTATTATTTTTTAGCAAATATAAATCAAACTGCAAAGCTATTGGTGCAAAGCTATTTGATGCCATCACAAAAACATTAAAGGGACTATAAACAGTGTGAGCTGTCATCTTCAGTCTCAAGTCTAGATTGGCTGCACCAAATAAATGGCGGGTGGGATTTGACCATTAAATCACAGTTGTAGCAAGCAGGTGTTTAATTTGTTTTAATATCATTTAGACTCTACTGATATGTCAATCTATTTTGAAGACTACAGAACAATGTTTTAATTACAAGGTGTTGATTACCTTACCAGATCAGTGTGTACTAAAGTGGTAAATAAGGTTTTGAATACACTGAAGGCTTAGAATGTATTTTCTCTTGTTAAGTGTATCCAGTCCACGGATCATCCATTACTTGTGGGATATTCTCCTTCCCAACAGGAAGTTGCAAGAGGATCACCCACAGCAGAGCTGCTATATAGCTCCTCCCCTTACTGCCATACCCAGTCATTCTCTTGCAACTCTCAACAAAGACAGAGGTAGTAAGAGGAGAGTGGTGTATTATAGTTCGTTTTTTAACTTCAATCAAAAGTTTGTTATTTTTAAATGGTACCGGAGTGTACTGTTTTATCCCAGGCAGTATTAGAAGAAGAATCTGCCTGTGATTTCTATGATCTTAGCAGAAGTAACTAAGATCCACTGCCGCTCTCACATATTCTGAGGAGTGAGGTAACTTCAGAGGGGGAATGGCGTGCAGGTTTTCCTGCAATAAGGTATGTGCAGTTAACATATTTCTAGGGATGGAATTTGCTAGAAAAAGGCTGCTGGTACCGGATTAATGTAAGTTAAGCCTAAATGCAGTGATTTAATAGCGACTGGTATCAGGCTTATTAACAGAGATACATACTCTTATAAAAATGTAATATAAAACGTTTGCTGGTATGTTAATCGTTTTTATATATGTTTGGTGACAAAACTTATTGGGGCCTAGTTTTTTTCCACATGGCTGGCTTGATTTTTGCCTAGAAACAGTTTCTTGAGGCTTTCCACTGTTGTAATATGAGTGAGAGGGGCCTATTTTAGCGCTTTTCTGCGCAGCTAGAATTACAGACAGAGACACTCAGCTTCCTTCTGCATGATACAGGACATCTCTGAAGGGCTCAAAAGGCTTCAAAAGTTGTGTTTGAGGAGGGTAACAACCACAGTAGACCTGTGGCAGTTGTTGTGACTGTGTTTAAAAACGTTTTTGTCATTTATTATTCCGTTTTTGGTATTAAGGGGTTAATCATTCATTTGCAAGTGGTTGCAATGCTCTGATGACTTGTTACATACACTGTAAAAATTTTGTTAGTGTAACTGCCTTTTTTCACTGTTATTTCAAATTTTGTCAAAATTTGTTTCTCTTAAAGGCACAGTAACGTATTTTATATTGCTTGTTAACTTGGTTTAAAGTGTTTTCCAAGCTTGCTAGTCTCATTGCTAGTCTGTACAAACATGTCTGAAACAGAGGATACTTGTTCATTATGTTTAAAAGCCATGGTGGAGCCCCATAGGAGAATGTGTACTAAATGTATTGATTTCACCTTAAACAGTAAAGATCAGTCTTTATCTATAAAAGAATTGTCACCAGAGGGGTCTGTCGAGGGGGAAGTTATGCCGACTAACTCTCCCCACGTGTCGGACCCTTCGCCTCCCGCTCAAGGGACGCACGCTAATATGGCGCCAAGTACATCAGGGACGCCCATAGCGATTACTTTGCAGGACATGGCTGCAATCATGAATAATACCCTGTCAGAGGTATTATCCAGATTGCCTGAATTGAGAGGCAAGCGCGATAGCTCTGGGGTTAGACGAGATACAGAGCGCGTAGATGCTGTAAGAGCCATGTCTGATACTGCGTCACAATATGCAGAACCTGAGGACGGAGAGCTTCAGTCTGTGGGTGACGTCTCTGAATCGGGGAGACCTGATTCAGAGATTTATAATTTTAAATTTAAGCTTGAGAACCTCCGTGTATTACTTGGGGAGGTGTTAGCTGCTCTGAATGACTGTGACACAATTGCAGTGCCAGAGAAATTGTGTAGGCTGGATAAATACTATGCAGTGCCGGTGAGTACTGATGTTTTTCCAATACCTAAAAGGCTTACAGAAATTATTAGTAAGGAGTGGGATAGACCCGGTGTGCCCTTTTCCCCACCTCCTATCTTTAGAAAAATGTTTCCAATAGATGCCACTACACGGGACTTATGGCAGACAGTCCCTAAGGTGGAGGGAGCAGTTTCTACTTTAGCAAAGCGTACCACTATCCCGGTTGAGGACAGTTGTGCTTTTTCACATTCAATGGATAAAAAATTGGAGGGTTACCTTAAGAAAATGTTTATTCAACAAGATTTTATTTTACAGCCCCTTGCATGCATTGCGCCTGTCACTGCTGCGGCGGCATTCTGGTTTGAGGCCCTGGAAGAGGCCATCCATACAGCTCCATTGACTGAAATTGTTGACAATCTTAGAACACTTCAGCTAGCTAACTCATTTGTTTATGATGCCATTGTTCATTTGACTAAACTAACGGCTAAGAATTCCGGATTCGCGTAGGGCGCTATGGCTCAAATCCTGGTCAGCTGATGTGACTTCAAAGTCTAAATTACTCAACATTCCTTTCAAGGGGCAGACCTTATTCGGGCCTGGTTTGAAAGAAATTATTGCTGACATTACTGGAGGTAAGGGTCATACCCTTCCTCAGGACAGGGCCAAATCAAAGGCCAAACAGTCTAATTTTCCTGCCTTTCGAAATTTCAAGGCAGGTGCAGCATCAACTTCCTCTGCATCAAAACCAGTCCTAGAACAAGGGCAAGCAGGCCAGAAAGCCTGCTGCTGCCTCTAAGACAGCATGAAGGAGCGGCCCCCTATCCGAAAACGGATCTAGTAGGGGGCAGACTCTCTCTCTTCGCCCAGGCGTGGGCAAAAGATGTTCAGGATCCCTGGGCGTTGGAGATCATATCTCAGGGATATCTTCTGGACTTCAAAGCTTCTCCTCCACAAGGGAGATTTCACCTTTCAAGATTATCTGCAAACCAGATAAAGAAAGAGGTATTCCTAAGCTGCGGACGGAACAAGGACAGGGGTTTTATTCAAATCTGTTTGTGGTTCCCAAAAAAGAGGGAACCTTCAGACCAATTTTGGATTTAAAGATCCTAAACAAATTCCTCAGAGTTCCGTCATTCAAGATGGAAACTATTCGATCCATTTTACCCATGATCCAAGAGGGTCAGTACATGACCACAGTGGACTTAAAGGATGCCTACCTTCACATTCCGATTCACAAGAATCATCATCAGTTCCTGAGGTTTGCCTTTCTAGACAGGCATTACCAATTTGTAGCTCTTCCATTCGGGTTGGCTACAGCCCCAAGAATTTTTACAAAGGTTCTGGGCTCACTTCTGGCGGTCCTAAGACCGCGAGGAATAGCGGTGGCTCCTTACCTGGACGACATCCTGATACAGGCGTCAAGCTTTCAAATTGCCAAATCTCATACAGAGATAGTTCTGGCATTCCTGAGGTCGCATGGGTGGAAAGTGAACGAAGAAAAGAGTTCTCTATCTCCTCTCACAAGGGTTTCCTTCCTAGGGACTCTAATAGATTCTGTATAAATTAAAATTTACCTGACGGAGTCCAGGTTATCAAAACTTCTAAATGCTTGCAGTGTTCTTCACTCCATTCCGCGCCCCACGGTGGCTCAGTGCATGGAAGTAATCGGCTTAATGGTAGCGGCGATGGACATAGTGCCATTTGCGCGCCTGCATCTCAGACCGCTGCAATTATGCATGCTCAGTCAGTGGAATGGGGATTACACAGATTTGTCCCCTCTACTAAATCTGGATCAGGAAACCAGAGATTCTCTTCTCTGGTGGTTATCTCGGGTCCATCTGTCCAAGGGTATGACCTTTCGCAGACCAGATTGGACAATTGTAACAACAGTTGCCAGCCTTCTAGGTTGGGGTGCAGTCTGGAGCTCCCTGAAGGCTCAGGGTTCATGGACTCAGGAGGAGAAACTCCTCCCAATAAATATTCTGGAGTTAAGAGCAATATTCAATGCTCTTCTAGCTTGGCTTCAGCTAACAACACTGAGGTTCATCAGATTTCAGTCGGACAACATCATGACTGTGGCTTACATCAACCATCAAGGGGGAACCAGGAGTTCCCTAGCGATGTCAGAAGTCTCCAAGATAATTCGCTGGGCAGAGACTCACTCTTGCCACCTGTCAGAGATCCATATCCCAGGTGTAGAGAACTGGGAGGTGGATTTTCTAAGTCGTCAGACTTTTCATCCGGGGGAATGGGAACTCCACCCGGAGGTGTTTGCTCAATTGGTTCTCCGTTGGGGCAAACCAGAATTGGATCTAATGGCGTCTCGCCAGAACGCCAAGCTTCCTTGTTACGGATCCAGGTCCAGGGACCCAGAAGCAGCACTGATAGATGCTCTAGCAGCGCCTTGGTTCTTCAACCTGGCTTATGTGTTTCCACCGTTTCCTCTGCTCCCTCGTCTGATTGCCAAAATCAAACAGGAGAGAGCATCAGTGATATTGATAGCGCCTGCGTGGCCACGCAGGACCTGGTAGGCAGACCTAGTGGACATGTCATCCTTTCCACCATGGAATCTGCCTCTGAGACAAGACCTTCTAATACAAGATCCTTTCAATCATCCGAATCTACTTTCTCTGAGACTGACTGCATGGAGATTGAACGCTTGATCCTATCAAAGCGTGGCTTCTCTGAGTCAGTAATTGATACCTTAATACAGGCACGAAAGCCTGTCACCAGGAAAATTTACCACAAGATATGGCGTAAATATCTTCATTGGTGTGAATCCAAAAATTACTCATGGAGTAGGGTTAGGATTCCTAGGATATTGTCCTTCCTCCAAGAGGGTTTGGACAAAGGATTATCAGCTAGTTCTTTAAAGGGACAGATTTCTGCTCTGTCTATTCTTTTATACAAGCGTCTGGCAGAAGTTCCAGACGTTCAGGCATTTTGTCAGGCTTTAGTTAGAATTAAGCCTGTGTTTAAACCTGTTGCTCCTCCATGGAGCTTAAACTTGGTTCTTAAAGTTCTTCAGGGGGTTCCGTTTGAACCCCTTCATTCTATTGATATCAAACTTCTATCATGGAAAGTTCGTTTTCTGATGGCTATTTCCTCGGCTCGAAGAGTCTCTGAGTTATCTGCCTTACATTGTGATTCTCCTTATCTGATCTTTCATTCAGATAAAGTTGTTCTGCGTACAAAAGCTGGGTTTTTACCTAAGGTGGTTTCTAACAAGAATATCAATCAAGAGATTGTTGTTCCATCATTATGTCCTAATCCTTCTTCAAAGAAGGAACGTCTTTTGCATAATCTAGACGTAGTCCGTGCCTTGAAGTTTTACTTACAGGCTACTAAAGATTTTCGTCAAACATCTAACCTGTTTGTTGTTTACTCTGGACAGAGGAGAGGTCAAAAGGCTTCGGCAACTTCTCTTTCTTTTTGGCTTCGGAGTATAATCCGTTTAGCCTATGAGACTGCTGGACAGCAGCCTCCTGAAAGGATTACATCTCATTCTACTAGAGCTGTGGATTCCACCTGGGCCTTTAAAAATGAGGCCTCTGTTGAACAGATTTGCAAGGCTGCGACTTGGTCCTTGCTTCATACTTTTTCCAAATTTTGATACTTTTGCTTCTTCGGAGGCTGTTTTTGGGAGAAAGGTGCTACAGGCAGTGGTTCCTTCCGTTTAAGTTCCTGCCTTGTCCCTCCCATCATCCATGTACTTTAGCTTTGGTATTGGTATCCCACAAGTAATGGATGATCCGTGGACTGGATACACTTAACAAGAGAAAACATAATTTATGCTTACCTGATAAATTTATTTCTCTTGTAGTGTATCCAGTCCACGGCCCGCCCTGTCCTTTTCAGGCAGGTCTAAATTTTAATTAAACTACAGTCACCACTGCACCCTATGGTTTCTCCTTTCTCGGCTTGTTTCGGTCGAATGACTGGATATGGCAGTGAGGGGAGGAGCTATATAGCAGCTCTGCTGTGGGTGATCCTCTTGCAACTTCCTGTTGGGAAGGAGAATATCCCACAAGTAATGGATGATCCGTGGACTGGATACACTACAAGAGAAATACATTTATCAGGTAAGCATAAATTATGTTTTATTAAAATTTTTACTTAACACGTAAAAACTATAAAATACTAAAACCAAGGCATCGATGCCACTCGGGGTTAAACACGTGGAGAGAATCAGGTAAGATTTGAATGAACATTCTTAAATTGTTTACGTTTTTCCACAACGTTTCACCTAGTTCTGCCTCTTCAGTGTCGATCAGTTGCCTCACCCCTCTTTGTGTCTTACCGAAACTTCTCCAATGTACGTTTCACCGCTCCACTGCAGCTTTTTCAAAGAGAGTGATCCTGTCCTCTGTAACTCTAACATTCTCCCCTTATTCCTATTCACCCATTTGAATACCACATGAGTTAATCGGGTCTTCCTTTAACACTTCTGACGCTTTATTCCTATGGGTATAGAAATACATACAAGAATCATCTTTCTTAAATAAATGGTATAACTTGTGATTAAAGCATAAAACATACATTATTAATTTGCATTTCACTACAAAGTGTATATTGACTCCAAAAAAAGTCTACATTATATTCTGAGAGTATTGCAAGAAGTAGAAGGCTTTAAATTATTTAATTTTCTGTAAAGGAAATTGAAATAATGGTCTTTACTTTTCTTGATAAAATGTTTAAAAGTGTTATATAGAAAAAAACTTTATAGTGTATTTTAATGATGTATTTTGCTAATTTGTACCAATACTCCATTGTTGATCCAGAGCTAACTTTAACTATGTGTTTAACCTCTTTATGATGAGGTAAGCTTACTGAGGTTGATCACAATCCTTTAGAAAAGCTTAGCAAATGATTTGTCTACAAAAATCCCCATAGACTTTAAAGGGATAGAAATATCAAAATTAAAATATAGAGTATATAGGTGCATTTCATTTTGAAATAGAAGCATTTTTGCAATATAATTCCATTAGTAAAACACCTAATCTTCTCAAGAAAGTTAGCAGTGTTACACAAATTGTCTTCACTGACGCAGTACACATTGCTACCAAATCTCTGACCTGGCACTGTGTTTGCATACTGGTGCATGTGCCCTCACAGCATATGTACATATGCTGCTGAACAACGGTAATAAAGTTTACTAGAAGCATTTCTTTCTAATGACACAGTGAGTCCACTGATCATCATCAATTACTGTTGGGAATATCACTCCTGGCCAGCAGGAGGAGGCAAAGAGCACCACAGAAGAGCTGTTAAGTATCACTTCCCTTCCCACAAACCCCAGTCATTCTCTTTGCCTCTTGTGCAAGGAGGAGGTGAAGTAATTAGGTGTCTGATAAAGATTCTTCTATCAAGATTTTTTTTGTTTTGAAGTCAGGGCAGGCTTGCCCTGATCTTCCATCACAGTCTGGGTATAGCCGTAATCCACGTCAGTCTCTTCAGCAGGGCAGTGGTGGCTTAAAGCAGTTAGGAACTTGCAAGGTGGGCCTTGCTGCGTTTTCTTAACATTGTGCTGCCCTAGTATAGAAAACAAGAGTAGGCTTACTCTAGCCTTTCTTTTCTACACAGGTCTCTGTGAGGAGTGGCATCCTCTCATGTTGGGTGTGCCGTTATCCTGCCAGACGGCTAGATGCAGGTAAGTGCGTTGGTCTTGGGGACTTGCACTTAAAGGTATTATCTGCAACTATATTGGGACAAAATATCCTTTAATAGGTTACTCAGGCAGGATGCAGGCACTATGTGACAGGAGACAGGTACAGCTTTCAGGGTTTGTTACCTTGATTTTTGTATTACCTATTTGGAACTGTGATAATTCTATTTTATTATTTGGATGGCATTGAGGAGTTAAGTTTTTTCTCTATCCTGCATGCAATCATTTGGGGGCTAAGTATGTTGTCTAATGTTGTCTATGTACTTCACGGAGCAGCGCCTTTTAGACTTGGAGAGAGGTACTTCAGTTTCTCCTGTCAGCTAATGCTCAGCATAAATATGCAGATTAGATGCTTGAATCGGTACCGCTCGATTTCGCTGTTCTGATATTTGCTCACTGTTTTACCACCTCGGCAGATAGAATGAGACGCAATGTTAGTATTTAACTGACTGCGCGTTTCATTCTCATCCATATATGCGTTTTCCCGCCTTCTTCCTTGTTTCTGCGGAGAAGCACCATTTTTGGCTTTCTCTAAGCCGGTCATGGGACACACCCCCCTTACTCCGGTTAGATCGGAATAATATTTTTCCTCTTAGCCTTGTCAGTTTTCAGAGATTTGATGCTAGAGTGGGCTATAGCTGGAACAAGGGGAGATTATGTCTGTTATGTAATAGGTGTCAGACATACTCGCTATCAGATCATTTATAATCTAAATTTCGTTGTGCTTATGAATATACTCTAGCATTGGATAACTTATAAATTCTACATTATTAAGCAGATTGATTGTTTTCTTCTTGCTTTATTATTAAGTGAACTATGTTTATTAGTCTGCTCTTAGGGGCTTATTGATTTTTGTCTAAGCACTTATGTCCCCCCTTATATTGCATGCTGATGCCTATTACACCTTCTACGGTTAGAAGGTTTTGGGTATATCTAATAATTTATTCAGTATAAGAACAAGGTTTTTTGTTTTTTCCCTTATGTAAAGTCTGGGTTGTCTTTTTATGTTTAAAGTGACAGGATTAATTATTTCTAGTTTCTTGTCACAGTGATACACTCCAGTCCCATGTCTCTCTGGATGATACTGTTTTAGGCTATGCCACAGTTTTCTCCTTCAGTGTCCCTAGCCTTTATGGTGTCACATGCAGTGCCCTGCAGTTTCTCTCAATCTCCTGGTGGAGTGTGTTTGCTTACAGATTTTGCAGCTCAGGTATCATCTGGGATACTGGCGGTTTTGTTTGTTTTTACTTTCTTACAGGGAAAATGCAAGAGTACATTTAGAAATAGGATAGTAAGGTTTCTGTTCCACTTTCTGCTACCCAGGTTGTTTTCTCTCCTAAGTTGGGTGAGGAGGACCGCTGGTATTTTCTGAGGATTAAATCTCAGTTTTTGGACAGTATAATTCCTTTATCTGATACTGAAGTGATCACCTTCAGATATATGCTTGAATACCTCTTGTACTGTTAAAGGAGGTTTTGGCTACTGGACGACATCGATACCCCTGTCGCTGTCAACACTCCTTTGTTATTACTTAGGAGGGCTGGCTTCTTGGTAGACTTCAACTCTCCTGTCGTTGTCAATCCTCAAGAATCTAGTAATTTTTATATATACTAGGATTCATTTGTAAACATTTTTCCTGTTCTCGACTATGTTAGTAGAATTTTCTCAGGTATGGGAGAGGTCAAGGAATCCCTTTTCCCCATCCCCTGTCTGTAATAAACTGTCTCCCTTAATTATCATGGTGCATGGTACTTAAAGTAGTAGGGGCCTCTATTATTCTGATTAAAATAGATGCTCCTTTAAGGATGGAGACCTTTATGGACAAGTGCAGCATCCTTCGGTGCAACGCCTGGCCTGTTTCAACAGTAAGACTGTTAGGCCATTTTTTTATTTCTGTGGCTATTTCTCATTCAGCATGTAGGATTTACCTCTGAGTCAGGATCGGATCCTATGGGGGCGGTCTATCTCTGTTTTTATCCTGCCTCAACACATCAGCAAACAGAACAGTAAAGCACATAACCATGTGTTCGGATCCCCCCACAGCCTTGTCAGGAAGCAGCCAATATAGCCTAGTGGTTAGCTTTGTGGCTTTGCAACTGAATGGTTGTTGGTTCAAATCCAGCTTCTGGCGCTGAATGTCCATTTACAGAATTCCTCCTAGACCTTTAAAAAGGTACTAGATCCTCCTAGAGTATTCCAGATTCCTCCCAGGAGCAGGTTTCACCTCTCAAGATTATCTGTAGTCAGAAACGTGTTCAGGATCTTCCTCCCTGGGAGTGATTGTCCAGTTCCAGTTTGGGAACAGGGGTTAGTTTATTTTCCATGTTGTTCGTGGTTCCAAAAAAGGTTGCTCCATTCTTTTTTGGCCAGAGGATCAGTTTATAATGACCTTAGACCTAAAGGATGCACCAAAGTGTTCTTCTCAGATTTTTGAGTTTTTCTTTCTAACCAAACTTTTTCAGCTTGTGGTTCAACAATGGCTTTGTCATAGCTTCCAGAGTTTTCTCAAGGGTTCCGGGAGTGGCAGCTTGCCTGGATGGTTTATTGGTTTAGGCGGCATCCTCCTTCAAACAAATTCTTATTCGGAAGTTTGTTGTCTTCTTCGTTGCATGGTTAGTAGTGGAGCTGGAAAAGAAGTTTCCTGTCTCCGCTACAGGTTAGTCTGGGTAGGGACTATAATTGTTTCCCTATCAATGGAAATCCTTCTGACAGAAAAGACAAAATCCTTCCTCTTGCCTTTCTCTTCAGTCTACTGTTCGGCATCAGCGGTTCAGTGTATGGAGGTATTTGGTCTGATGGTGCTTCCATGGGCATCATCCCTTCTTCGATTTTGTTTGAGAGCTCTGCAATTGTGCATGCTCAGTAATTGGAATGGGGATTATTCAGATTGTCTCAGAGAATAGGTCTGGATCAATCGACAAGAGTCTCTTCCCATGGTGGGTTTTCAGGAATTAGGTCTCAGAACTCATGTTTCGGAGACCTTCCTGGATGTTTGTGATCGCAAATGCCAACCTGATGGGCTGGGGAGGAGCCTGGGACTCGTTGAAGGGCAGGGATATTGGTCCTATGAGAAGTCTGCTCTCCCTTTCATCATTTTGGAGTTGAGAGCGATTTACAATGCTCTGATGGTTTGGCTTCAGTGGTCTTAGCCCAGTTTATCGTGTCCTATTCTGCCAATATAGCCCCTGGGGCTTACATCTTTTCCTCTCTGAGTTCCTTAGTCATGTAGGAAGTGTTCATATTTTTCTGTGGCCAGGTGCTCATAGTTCTGTCTATTGGCCATCCACTTTTCTAGAGTGGACTTCTGGGAAGCGGAGTTCTGTTCAGACAGACTTCCCATGTCAGGGAGGGGGACCTCCATCCAAAAGTGTTCTTCAGGTTAACATCCATTTGGGGCTTACCAGAATTGGTTCCGATGGCATCTCGTCAGAACATCAAACTTTCCTAGTTCGGGCGAGGTCAAGAGATCTTCATGCCTTTTTGATAGATGCTCTGGCAGTTCTTTGGAGCTTCAGGTTGACTTACCCTTTTTCTCGGTTTGTTCTCCTTCCATGAGTCTTTCGTTCAGATAAAGTAGGAGAGAGCATTGTTTTTTTCTATTAGCTCCTGCATGGATCGCAAGATCTGGTAGGCGGATCTAGTAAAGATGTCGTCTCTACCTCCGTGGAAATTTCATCCAAATTTCGTTTCTCTGAAGCTGGCGGCTTGGAGATTGCACGCTTGAATTTAGCTAAGCGAGGGTTTTTCCGAATCAGTCATTGAGACCATGATTCAGGCTCATAGTTTATCTCTAGATATTGAGGATGCAAGGATCTTATCTTTTCTCCAGGAAGACCTTGAGAAGGAGTTATCTGTTAGTACCCTCAAGAGTCAGATTTCGGCTCTTTCCATTCTGTGGCTCAAGCGTCTGGCGGACGGGCCGGATTTACAATCCCTTATCAGGTCCTGGCTAGTATCAGGCCTGTGGTTAGTTTTATTGCTCCTCTTTGGAGCCTTAACTTTGTTCTTAAGGTTTTCTCCAGGTTTCGTTTGAGACTATGCATTCCCTAGATATTATGTTGTTATCTGGGAAAGTTCTGTTCTTTCTGATATTTCTGCTGCTCAGAGAGTTCCGGACTCTCAGCATGGCAGTGTGGTTTTCCTTATCTCGTATTTCAAGCAGATAAGGCAGTTCCTCGTACCAAGTTTGGTTTTCTTCCTAGGGCTTTTTCGGACAGAAGTTTTCTCAGGAAATTGTTCCTTTTCTCTGTCTTATTCCCTCTTCTCATGAAGAACATCTGTTGCACATCTTAGATGTTGTGCAAGTCCTAAAATGTTATCTACAATCTCAGGATTTTTATTGGTCTTCTGCATTGTTTGTCATTTTTCTGGATAAACATAAATGCCGGAAAGCTTGTACCACTTTTCTTTTCTCTGGTTGAGAAGTGTTAATCGTAGGGTTTATGAGCCTTCTGGACAGCAGCCTCCTAAAATGATTTTCAGCTCCCTCCACTAGGACAGTGTCTTATTCTTGGGCTGTCAAGAGAGAGGCCTCTGTAGAACAGGTTTTTCTAAATTCTATAAATTTGATACTTTTGCCTCGGCTGGGGCTTCTTTTGGGAGAAAGTTTTTTTAAGAAGTGGTGCCTTCTGTTTAGGTTAACTGTCTTGTCCCTCCCGTATCATTCATGTCCTCTAGCTTGGGTATTGATTCCCAACAGTAATTGATGATGATCCGTGGACTCACCGTGTCATTAGAAAAAAAACAAAATTTATGCTTACCTTATAAATGACACGGTGAGTCCACTGCCCTCCCTGTTTTTCAGACAGGTGTTTTGTTGTGTAAACCTCAGGCACTTCTGCACATTGTGTCATTTCCTTTCTCTCCTTTTCCTTCAGTCGAATGACTGGGGTTTGTGAGAAGGGAAGTGATACTGCTCTTTGCCTCCTCCTGCTGGCCAGGAGTGATATTCCCAACAGTAATTGATGATGATCCGTGGACTTACTGTGTCAAGAAATAAATAAATTTATCAGGTAAGCATGAATTTTGTTTTTTTTGCAAATGGAAGTCTTGCACAAATGCTTCTATTTAAAATTGAAATGCACCCACACAGATTTCAATTTTAACTTTTCCCTTTTAAAGGTGAATTTTAAAGAAAAGATCTTTAGATAGACTTTGTGATATATCTCATTGTTCTCTGTAAGTAACAATTTAATGACTCAATACTGAAAAATGTTGCTTAAAGATTCAGTTCTTCACATTATATTTCTACGTGACTTTTAACCATTTAAAATAATGGGTGGGAGTAAAATTCGTTTTTTGCAGTTGTTGCATTGTAACAGAGGAATTGTGGGATTTTCTCTTTCTACAGGATGACTATAACACTCTGCAAAGAGCTTACACAGCTTTCAAAAAGGATAACAGCACTTATGACAGCTGCGGGGGTAAGTGAGGTACAGCTGCACACGTGCTCTATGTTAGAAATCATAGCAGCAATGCTCTGGGGATGTAACTGCAACCTCCTTTATGCCAAGACTGTATGTTAAAGAATTGTGTTTACTTATTGTGAGGATGATGGTGATTGCGGGAAGAAACCACATATTTAAATTAAATTTGTTTATTTATTTGCTTATTTAAAGGGACACAAAAGTCATACTTTCATGATTCAGATAGAGCATGCAATTTTAAACAACTTTCCAATTAACTGCTATTATATAATTTGCTTTGTTCTTTTGGTATCCTTGGTTGAAAATCATACATGGGTATGCCCAGGAGCAAGAATACACTACTAGGAGCTAGCTGCTGATTGGTTACTGCACATTTGTGCCTCAATAGATGTGTTCTTTTAGCTCCCAGTGGTACATTGCTGCCGCTTTAAGATTGTAAGCTCTGATTCATGAAAATAGTGGGTTTAAAGTCCCTTTAAAGGAAATAAACTGAAAATGAAACCCCCATAACATGTTGAATTGAAGGGACATGCAAGTCAGAATTAAACTTTCATGGTTTAGACAGAGCATGCAATTTTACATTTATGTCTATTATCAAATTCACTTCATTCTTTTGCTATTCTTTGTTAAAAAGCATGCCTAGGTCAGCTCAGGAGTAACAAAATATTACTGCGAGCTAGCTGATAATTGGTGGCTGTACATAAATGCTCTTGTTATTGGTTCACCAAATGTGTTCAGCCATCTTCCAGTAGTGCATTGCTGCTGTAGAGCTGAATTTTTAACCATGTATTCAACCCCCTTTGCAAAGGTTAAGCACATAGATATATGCAAGCAATAGTGCAATAATAAAAGGCTCTTTCAAGCAGGGGAAGCGATCCTGAGCCACTTTTATGGTATTGCAGTGATGCCTCTATATTGAGTCATTCTGCAATACCAATTTTTTACAAACCGATGCAGAGAGAACCACTTTGTGGCCCTCTCTACACCGGTAGCGATAGTGCCAATCGATCATCATTGGTGGGTGGGAGCATTGGCGGGTGGGCGGCCCATCGCTACCAGGCATCCAGTTCCTCAATGTGCATGCCGGGTGCCGAGAGCGTGTGGGGGGGAGCGTGGGAGGTGCGCGCATCAATGAAAGTGAATTGGGAAGGAGGGAGAGGGAGGGGGGTTTTGAGGGGGGGCTGCTACACTAAAGAAAAATCTAATTTATTTTTAATTAAAAAAAACATTTTTCAGAGCAAAATGGGTACCCAAAATGGCGGCTGGCGGCTCATAGGTAGCGGGGGGGGTTAGAGGGAGATCAGGGAGGTTGGGGCTTATAGTGGGGGTCTATCAGAGCTACATAATTATTAAAAAAAAAAAAAAAGCCTTTTACTTTCTGCCAGTACTCAAGATGGCGGGGACAATTGTGGGGTAGGGGAGGGAAGAGAGCTGTTTGGGTGGGATCAGGGGGTGGGATGTGTCAGGTGGAAGGCTGATCTGATCTCTACACTAAAGCAAAAATTAACCCTGCAAGCTCCCTACAAGCTACCTAATTAACCCCTTCACTGCTGGGCATAATACAAGTGTGGTGCACAGCGGCATTTAGCCAAAAAGCAACGCCAAAGCCACATATGTCTGCTATTTCTGAACAAAGGGGATCCCAGAGAAGCATTTACAAGCATTTGTGCCATAATTGCACAAGCTGTTTGTAAATAATTTCTGTGAGAAACCTAAAGTTTGTGAAAAAGTTTGTGAAAAAGTGAACGATTTTTTTATTTGATCGAATTTGGCGGTGAAATGGTGGCATGAAATATATCAAAATGGGCCTAGATCAATACTTTGGGTTGTCTACTACACTACACTAAAGCTAAAATTAACCCTACAAGCTCCCTAATTAACCCCTTCTCTGCTCGGCATAATACACGTGTAGTGCGCAGCGGCATTAAGCGGCCTCCTAATTACCAAAAAGCAACGCCAAAGCCATATATGTCTGCTATTTCTAAGCAAAGGGGATCCCAGAGAAGCATTTACAACCATTTGTGCCATAATTGCACAAGCTGTTTGTAAATAATTTCAGTGAGAAACCTAAAATTGTGAAAAATGTAACGATTTTTTTTTATTTGATCGCATTTGGTGGTGAAATAGTGGCATGAAATATACCAAAATGGGCCTAGATCAATACTTGGGGGTGTCTACTACACTACACTAAAGTTAAAATTAACCCTACACACTCCCTACAAGCTTCCTAATTAACCCCTTTTCTGCTGGGCATAATACACGTGTGTGGTGCGCAGTGGCATTTAGTGGCCTTCTAATTACCTTAAAGCAATACCAAAGCTATATATGTCTGCTATTTCTGAACAAAGGGAATCTCAGAAAAGCATTTAAAATTATTTATGCCATAATTGCACAAGCTGTTTGTAAATAATTTCAGTGAGAAACCTAAAGTTTGTGAAAAAGTGAACGTTTTTTTTTTTTATTTGATCGCATTTGGCGGTGAAATGGTGGCATGAAATATACCAAAATGGGCCTAGATCAATACTTTGGGTTGTCTACTAAAAAAAAAATATGTACATATCAAGGGATATTCTGGAATTCCTGACAGATAACAGTGTTCCAATGTAACTATCGCTCATTTTGAAAAAAAAAATGGTTTGGAAATAGCAAAGTGCTACTTGTATTTATTGCCCTATAACTTGCAAAGAAAATGTAAACATTGGGTATTTCTAAATTCAGGACAAAATTTAGAAACTATTTAGCATTGGATTTTTTTTTGGTGGTTGTAGATGGTAGATGTGGAACAGATTTTGGGGCTCAAAGTTAGAAAAATTGTGTTTTTTCCATTTTTTCTTCATATTTTATAAAAAAAATTATAGTAAATTATAAGATATGATGAAAATAAGGGTATCCTTAGAAAGTCCATTTAATAGCGAGAAAAACGGTATATAATATGTGTGGGTACAGTAAATGAGTAAGAGGAAAATTACAGCTAAACACAAACACAACAGAAAGGCAAAAATAGCCTTGGTCCCAGACGGTCAACAAATGGAAAAGTGCCCTGGTCACGAAGGAGTTAAAGGGACAGTCTATTCAAAATTAAACGTTTTATGATTCAGATAGTGCATGCAATTTTAAACAACTTTCAAGTTTACTGTTATCATCAGATTTGTTTTGTTCTTTTTGTATTGTTTGTTGAAAGCTAAACCAAGGTAGGCTCATATGCTTATTTGTAAACCCCTGAAGGCTTCTTCTTATGTCAGTGCATTTTGACAGGTTGTTACAGCTACACAGTGCTAATTCATGTGTGCCTTAAAAGATAACATTGTGCTCACTCCTGCAGAGTTATTTATGAGTCAGCACTGATTGGCTAAAATGCAAGTCTGTCAAAAGAACTAAAATAAGGGTGGGCAGCCTGCAGAGGCTTAGATACAAGGTAATCACAGAGGTAAAAAGTATATTAATATATACTTTTGGTTATGCAAAACTGGGGAATTGGGTAGATTATCTATATTTTTAAACAATAAAAATTCTGGAGTAGACTATCTCTTTAAGCGTGTTATAAACAATGTTATTTCCAGTCATTATTTTGTCTGCCTTTTCTATAAATTTCTGCAACTTGTGCTTTTTCCACCCCTGCCCAGAATGGTTGGTGCACATAATGCAGCATACATAGGTATGCTGCATAAATAGATAAAAAAAAAACAATTGCACTACTTATTAACTATAGCAGACTCATAACCTCTTTAGTACCCTTGCAAGGTTAGGGTTAAGTTAATTGGGTAGTGGTGCTGTGTATTTATATTATCAATACAGAGACAAGAAGGGGTAGAGAACCCCTAGAAAAGAATACACTTATTAGCACTCATGAGTGCTAATACTAGTACTTTCCATCTCTATATACTTTAAGTGTACTGATGAGTGCTAATACTAGTACTTTCCTTCTCTATATACTTTAAGTGTACTCATGAGTCATGAGTGCTAATACTAGTACTTTCCATCTCTATATACTTTAAGTGTTCTCAGGACTCATGAGTGCTAATACTAGTACTTTCCATCTCTATATACTTTAAGTGTACTCATGAGTCATGAGTGCTAATACTAGTACTTTCCATCTCTATATACTTTAAGTGTACTCATGAGTCATGAGTGCTAATACTAGTACTTTCCATCTCTATATACTTTGTGTACTCATGAGTGCTAATACTAGTACTTTCCATCTCTATATACTTTAAGTGTACTGATGAGTGCTAATACTAGTACTTTCCTTCTCTATATACTTTAAGTGTACTCATGAGTCATGAGTGCTAATACTAGTACTTTCCATCTCTATATACTTTAAGTGTACTGATGAGTGCTAATACTAGTACTTTCCTTCTCTATATACTTTAAGTGTACTCATGAGTCATGAGTGCTAATACTAGTACTTTCCATCTCTATATACTTTAAGTGTTCTCAGGACTCATGAGTGCTAATACTAGTACTTTCCATCTCTATATACTTTAAGTGTACTCATGAGTCATGAGTGCTAATACTAGTACTTTCCATCTCTATATACTTTAAGTGTACTCAGGACTCATGAGTGCTAATACTAGTAATTTCCATCTCTATATACTTTAAGTGTACTCATGAGTCATGAGTGCTAATACTAGTACTTTCCATACTTTAAGTGTACTCATGAGTCATGAGTGCTAATACTGAGTGCTAATACTAGTACTTTCCATCTCTATATACTTTAAGTGTACTCATGAGTGCTAATACTAGTAATTTCCATCTCTATATACTTTAAGTGTACTCATGAGTGCTAATACTAGTACTTTCCATCTCTATATACTTTAAGTGTACTCATGAGTGCTAATACTAGTACTTTCCATCTCTATATACTTTTAGTGTACTCAGGACTCATGAGTGCTAATACTAGTACTTTCCCTCTCTATATACTTTAAGTGTACTCATGAAGTATATAGAGATGGAAAGTACTAGTATCAACACTTGTATTGAGGGTGGCTCAAAGATGATTAAAACTTAACTTTCATAAGATACAACCAAACAAATAAAATTTAAAACAGGGAAAAACATATATTAAAAACACACATAGGAGGGACTGATCGGATGCAATGTTTACAGAGCCTGAGTAAAGCTTTATTACATGGTGGGGATAACCACATAAGTGTACTCATGAGTGCTAATACTAGTACTTTCCATCTCTATATACTTTTAGTGTACTCAGGACTCATGAGTGCTAATACTAGTACTTTCCATCTCTATATACTTTAAGTGTACTCATGAGTGCTAATACTAGTACTTTCCATCTCTATATACTTTTAGTGTACTCAGGACTCATGAGTGCTAATACTAGTACTTTCCATCTCTATATACTTTAAGTGTACTCATGAGTGCTAATACTAGTACTTTCCATCTCTATATACTTTAAGTGTACTCAGGACTCATGAGTGCTAATACTATTACTTTCCATCTCTATATACTTTAAGTGTACTCAGGACTCATGAGTGCTAATACTAGTACTTTCCATCTCTATATATTTTAAGTGTACTCATGAGTGCTAATACTAGTACTTTCCATCTCTATATACTTTTAGTGTACTCAGGACTCATGAGTGCTAATACTAGTACTTTCCATCTCTATATACTTTAAGTGTACTCAGGACTCATGAGTGCTAATACTAGTACTTTCCATCTCTATATATTTTAAGTGTACTCATGAGTGCTAATACTAGTACTTTTCATCTCTATATGCTTTGCGTACTCATGAGTGCTAATACTAGTACTTTCAATCTCTATATACTTTAAGTGTACTCATGAGTGCTAATACTAGTACTTTCCATCTCTATATACTTTTAGTGTACTCAGGACTCATGAGTGCTAATACTAGTACTTTCCATCTCTATATACTTTAAGTGTACTCATGAAGTATATAGAGATGGAAAGTACTAGTATCAACACTTGTATTGAGGGTGGCTCAAAGATGATTAAAACTTAACTTTCATAAGATACAACCAAACAAATAAAATTTAAAACAGGGAAAAACATATATTAAAAACACACATAGGAGGGACTGATCGGATGCAATGTTTACAGAGCCTGAGTAAAGCTTTATTACATGGTGGGGATAACCAGGTAAATTACCATTAATAGGGGAAACGGTTGTAGATAGATGGACAAAAATATATGATAAATGTGCTTGTACAGTATAGAAACCACTTAGCATGTGACTCGAGATAAACTTGCATAGAATTGATGCCTTAGTTATAACATGGGTGTCACGGATACCAGACCCCCAAGGCTAACCCCCACCCCATTACTACCTCACCCCTGTTGTTTCTCAGCGGTTTTGGGCTCCTTGTTGCTTGTTTTGTCACCAGTACTTTGTCAGAGAAGAACTGGCCTCTGACCAGAAAAACCCTCCTAGGCTGTCCGGTCTCCTGGAATTCCGGTCGGCCGCCTCACAACGGACACCCACCTAACCCCTCTCCGGCCGGCCAGGCTCCTGGATCTCCCGGTCGGCCACAGAACAGCAGGACACCCGCTACCTTCAACCCTGGTCGCTCCAGCTGCCCTTTGTCCCAGAGCTCCGCTCTTTTTGAGGATTGGTAGCTCCTAGGGAGGACAAGAGGTGGTGGCATTGCCAGAGGGGAGCTACTTGGGGAAATGGGGGTTTCGGACACCCCTACCCCCCAATCTTTACCTGGCTGTAACTCCGGTCCCCAGTAACGAATCACGCTGCTTTTTGGTCTGTGGCATCGGGAGACCTTTCAAATGACACCCTGGTCCCCTGGTATCACCCAAAACCATCACCCCGTGGTCCTGGGTTTCTGTGGGACTATGGCTGCTATGGAGGCGCTGGTCTGTCTGGAGGGGCGGGAATGGCGGGAAAATTGTGGGATTGTCCAGTGTCTAATCAAGATGAGCTTTGTGTATAAAAGAGTGTGTGTTTTCCAATAAAAGCAGTTCCTGTTTCACTTGAATGCTAGTATGTCTAGTTATTTGGGTGGGCCTCAGCTAAAATAACTTTCCTGGGCTACATAGCAGCCTGTTCCAGGCAGAGGAAGGACCCTCTGGGTAGCCAGAGTCTGCCACAGGGTGGGACCCTAAATACTGGTGCTGACGGGCATCAGGGGTGGCTACAGGCTGTGGTCACTTGCCAGCTACATAGCTGCAGTCGGCAGGGAGGAAGCAGGACCTGTTAGGCGGAGCTACCCAGTCGGGGTAGCCGGGGTATCCGTCACAATGGGTTTATCACAGCCAATTCAATGCAAAGTTTGCTCTAAATATTGTAGCTTCTAGCATGTGATCCAGTTATTTTATTCAAATGTATCTAAATCAAGGGAATTACTCCAAAATGAGCTGGATCCCCTTAGGTAAACAGCAGAGTCCTCCACTTCAAATTTGTAATAAGCACTCGTAATACATGCTTTAACAACGGGACCCCATCCTATGGCAAGTTAAAATTAAGGAGTTACTATTGACTCCTCACCAATTCTCTTAACAAAAAATGTTTTTTTTTGTTACGGAACTCAGGCTCTGTATACATTGCATCCAATCAGTCCCTCCTATGTGTGCTTTTAATAAATGTTTTTCCCTGTTTTGATTTTATTTTTTGGTTGTATCTAATAAAAGTTAAGTTTTAATCATCTTTGAGCCACCCTCAATACAAGTGTTGATACTAGTACTTTCCATCTCTATATACTTTAAGCATACTCATGAGTGCTAATAAGTGTATTATTTTCTAGTGGTTTTCTACCCCTTCTTGTCTCTGTATAGGTATGCTGCAATTTACCTGACCCTGCTGTATTCAGCAGATAATACTGTTTTTATCTGTAGATTTACCAGTTGCTATGATATTTTACACTGCTTATTCACTCACCACTTCATTCTCTAGTTAATCAGCTGTAAAGATTAATGTATAAACAGATGATGCTGGAGAGGCCACTAAGTACATTTCACCCAGTGATTGTTTAAATAATTGCAGAAGCTCATTTACATCTGGCACTAAATGGCCACAGAGGGATCCAGGCTTTTTCTGTGTTGAAACTTAGCTTCTTTCCATGAGAGAATACTGAGGTAGGCTTGTGCATGTGCCCTAATCACGTTATGGCATGTGTGTTTGCAACAATATATAACATTATAACAGACATTGTTGCAAATACTCTATCCATATAGTGATATAGACAAATACACGCTTCTGTGCAAGGATACCCAAAAAAATGAGAATTTAAAAACAGACTTAGATTGAAAAATGTATTTATTTTTCAAGTGTACACTCTGTCTAACTCATGAAACTTGTATTTTGACTTCTATGTTCCTTTAATAATAATGATTTCTAACAATTTTTTAATTGAATGCTTCTGATAACTAATAATGGTCTGGTTTGTAGATATTGGAATATATCTGTAATGTCTCTAATTGTGTTTTTCTTTATATGCAGGCTGCGGAAAAGTCTGACGTTCTAAACCCACTAATTACTGGAGTGTTCCTTGAGGTGAGAAGCAGTTATACGGTTGCCAGCACGGGATTGAATTTTTGACACGTTGAATCATAAACATGGAACAAATACTTAATTATAAGTTTCATTAGCAGAACTAACTAGATAAAAAAATAAAGTAATTACTTTGCTCTATATATAACGGTCGATTAGCAAACCAATGTTAAAGTGGTTCTTTACTCTCTGTCTCATTCCAGGCTTCTAATAGTGCTTCCTACATTCAAGATGCTTTCCAGCTTCTCTTGCCAGTACTTGAAATCTCCCACATCCAGAGTCGGACTTAATCGTTGCTAACATTGTGTGTCTCCTTTTAACAACCTGGATCTTTTGAGCAGTCTCAGTGACTTATGGAAGCCAAACAGGTTCCTCTCCTGCTATTACCAAAACAATTATCTCCTGCAATAAATAGGACCATCCATGGGATTCTAACAAGATGATGTGACAATGGGGCAAGTTTAAGAAACAACTTCTCACGAACCAAAAAACAGCTGTGTGTTTAATCAAAAGGCTCCTAGGTGTAACAAAGAGTATATTATGTTCTAATAAGCATCATTTTATTAAGACCCTACATAGACAGGTGTGGTTGTCTCCCTAAGCTCTGAAGGAAAATCAAGCAGACACTGGTTTAAAATATAATTCTACAAAACCCTTTTATTTACTTTGTCAGCTACAATGAGGCAGGGATTTTTTTAAGTCTTGTTGTGTCTCACTCAGTTCTCTCATTTTTTATGTCATTGAATCGTTCACACCAATATGTACACAATGAAACTGTGTGATTCATCCTGTCAACAGTTTATTAACAAATCCAAGGTTTTTCCATTGCAGGGCGTTCTCTTTCATTTGTCCTGTTGTCTTCATTATGTGCAATGTGTGTCAGTTGTGTTTGTAATTTTAACTTTTGCTAAGATTTTGTATTAATTGCAGCAGCAATGTAAATATGTTTTCCCATTAAGAAGAAATAAGGTTTGTAGATTTACTTTAGTAAAACATATTACCTTATCTAAAATTTTCCTTACCTAACATGGTAGGGCTTTTCTGTATTGTTTTTTCTAGTATTGTGAAATTCAGTCAATATATTCTAAATCCTGGGAGAGATGAGGGGGAAATACATATCTTAATAGGCATTGGTGGACAAACTGTTACATTTCCATGCCAACAGTAAATTCTTAAAAAAAAGAGCCAATATATTTCGTTTAAAACCCTTGGATCCAAAGGTTTCGTACAAAGAGCATAAAGGAATAGTAGTGCATTTCAAATTTGACACGAAGCCTGTTTTGACATTTAATGGTAAGTGAACAACATTAAGTTCCTGTAAGAGACTCCAGGTTGCCTATTGCAGAGTATTAGCTTCTCCTATTTATCACAAATAGCTGCAGCATCTATAGTACTAACCGTGACGTATACAATAACTTATACATTAGTAAAGTCTCTCACCTTTGCAGAGGAGAGCCTAATGCTAACCTTGGCATCTGACCTTGTTTTCCAATGTTCTCTAAGGCATATTCACTGACGCCAGACTTGTCTCCACCTCAGTCTCCTTACCACTTACCTGGGGTCGGCCCCGTCTCCATAGTGACATAGGCTTTTGCCCATTCACAAAAACATTGATAGGTGATTGTCACTGATCCCATGCCTGTACTCCACCTCCAATCACTCTGTTTTAACTGTTACAGCGTGACCACTGTAAAAAGCTCCACTCCACAACCAGATCGATTAAATAAATGGAATGTTAGCTCTCGCCAGTTAGCAATCTCCATTGCAAAGAGGCTTATACAACAACAAGAAAGGGAGCAGCTAAAATCAAAACATATTGAAATAATATTCACAAAAACTAGGTCTATGATTAAAGCTGTCAGGGACGAAATGCGTGATACGTGCCTTCCGTGTCTGTTATAGTTTTTCAGCTTGTGTTTTGCGTTTTTATGATTTTTTTTTTCAATACATTTTTGGTTTTAGCAGCTCCCTTCTTGTTTTGACAAATATTACTGTGAAAAGTATCACAGGTTCTTTGATAACCATTCTCATTTATTCACCTACCCTATTATATTCAAGAAGGCTATGTGTACCTGCAGCTGGTAGGTGCATGCTTCAATCAAATGTGTGTGCATGCGGCTTTATTGCATAAGTGGCCATTTGATCATTTTTGCTTCAAAGCTCTTTTGCAAATGATAGTCTATAGCAGGAAAAAAAAAACATTGTTGGGCAAATTTGAAATACACTACTTTTACAAATGCCTTGTTAAATTTGGACCCTAAAGTATTAACTTTAAATAAAATACATCCAAAAGTGTAGAGATCTTTGTTTCTTGATTAAGAAGAGTTATATCAAGTAAAAAAGGAGATAGTATTGTGCGTAGCGTATAGGTATTATGTTTGTGGGAGATGAGAATGAAGTATTTGGAACAGGAGATTAGCTGGGCAGAATTGACTTCTGACTGTAGCACACTCTGTTAATAGGTTTCCAAGCCAAGTTGTAAGAAAAGCTTCTGTTGTATCAAAATACAAAGTGTAACCTCTTTGGAGGCTTGAATATTATACTAGATATTTCTGAGTTATCATTAATATTTATGAGGGTCATTGATTACCTATGCTAGCTGGCTTGGCTATAATGCCAAAACAGATTACCAAACAATACTTTTTTTTCTTTTTTTTTTAAAGACTCAGTTTTAGCATTTATAATAAATGAGCCTAAATACTTCTAAATTTGTGTTTATGCAGCATTAAAAATGTTATCATCAAGAAAACCTAAGGTACATGCCATTTTATATATATATGCATACAAATAAATACAAGAGGTTTTAAACAAATATCAAGGATTTTTAGATCATTTATTTGATGCCAAACAACCTTTTACATATGTTAACTAAATATAACAACACTTTCTAAAGCAGATATCTATATTTAATATTCTCTAAGCCTTCTATAAGATCATATTGGTTACAATTAAAATGATATACAACACAAAATATCTGTAACACTAAAATTCTAATCTAGAACAGATGTATCAATAGCATCTAGTTTCCATCCGTTATCATAATGGCAAGAATAGATCATTAACGTATTAAATTGCTTGAATTAATAAACATGAGTTTGTTAAAAAAAAATATAAAGTGTGCTGTCGTTGGTAGTCACTTAAAGTATTTTTGAAGATGTTCTGAAGTATGTTATGTTATTTGTTGAGATGTAAATCAGTGTAGAAAATATTACTCTTACAAGTTTTTTTTTCTGGTGCAATAGCTTAAAGGGGTATGAAACCCAAATGTTTTATGATTCAGATAAAGCATACCGTTTTAAATACATTTCCAATATACTTCTATTATTAAATTTGCTTCATCTTCTTGGTATCCTTTGTTCAAGTTGCAGCAATGCATTACTGGGAGCTAGCTGAGCACATCAGGTGAGCCAATGACAAATACGCATATATTTTCACCCACCAATCAGCAGCTAGTTCCCAGTAGTGCATTGATGCTCCTGAGCCTACCTTGGTATGCTTTATAACAAAGGATACCAATTGAATGTAGCAAATTAAATAATAAAAGTAAATTGGAAAGTTGATGAAAATGTCATGCTCTGTTTGAATCATATATATATATTTACTTTATTGTCCCTTAAAGAGCTTCATGACACCACTACTATTCAGCTTATGGCTTCTGTGAGTAACTAACATATTGGATCCGGATTGGGATATATTAAAAAATTACACTTATGTTCTTTTAAGCTGAAAAAACATTGTCTGTTTACAATTATTTAAAAAAATTCTAGCCATAGGATGCAAAATTTTTATCAAATCTCTAAGAAGGAATGCATAACCCTGCTTCAATAGCCTAAAATGCGTAAGTGTCAAATGGTGTGGAAATAAGATCACAGGACAAAGCTGCCACCACACCACTAAAAGACACAGCTTATATAAACAAGGATAGTTCTGTAACTAAAGAAAATATCCCTTACATAAAAAGGCAAGGGATTACATCACATCACATCACTGTTCAAGGCTTCAGCATATGCTTCCTGTGTAATATGTAACAGGGTTTTTATATCTTCTGTTTGTTGGTGCGCACCTTTTATATGTTGTTATTAATTGTTGTTTATTGTGTTTCTACTAATAGCTGAGGAGCAAATCTGTATTTTTCTGTATGTAAATATTTGTTTTTTGTTTGTATACAAATAAAAAAATAATAAACCTACTTTTTATCTGAACTCCCGACTTTACATGTACACACTGAACAGCACTGTATAAGCATGAGATCAGTTATATTATAGTAATATGTATCTTACTGCTCACTGTACCATGATATAGATTAGAGTGCACACACACCACACGTACAGCACTGTGTAAGCATGAGATCAGTTATATTATACTAATTTGTATCTTACTGCTCACTGTACCATGATATAGATTAGAGTGCACACACACCACACGTACAGCACTGTATAAGCATGAGATCAGTTATATTATAGTAATATGTATCTTACTGCTCACTGTACCATGATATAGATTAGAGTGCACACACACCACACGTACAGCACTGTATAAGCATGAGATCAGTTATATTATAGTAATATGTATCTTACTGCTCACTGTACCATGATATAGATTAGAGTGCACACACACCACACGTACAGCACTGTATAAGCATGAGATCAGTTATATTATAGTAATATGTATCTTACTGCTCACTGTACCATGATATAGATTAGAGTGCACACACACCACACGTACAGCACTGTGTAAGCATGAGATCAGTTATATTATACTAATTTGTATCTTACTGCTCACTGTACCATGATATAGATTAGAGTGCACACACACCACACGTACAGCACTGTATAAGCATGAGATCAGTTATAGTAATATGTATCTTACTGCTCACTGTACCATGATATAGATTAGAGTGCACACACACCACACGTACAGCACTGTATAAGCATGAGATCAGTTATATTATAGTAATATGTATCTTACTGCTCACTGTACCATGATATAGATTAGAGTGCACACACACCACACGTACAGCACTGTGTAAGCATGAGATCAGTTATATTATAGTAATATGTATCTTACTGCTCACTGTACCATGATATAGATTAGAGTGCACACACACCACACGTACAGCACTGTATAAGCATGAGATCAGTTATATTATAGTAATATGTATCTTACTGTTTCCCAAACCCTCTCACTGTACCATGATAGAGATTAGATTGCACAGACACCACATAACCACATATTATATGTTCACTAATTATTGTTTTACAAATTAGTAATAAGAAGGAGGTTGAGGGGATTAGAGAGTTAGAGAGAGAGAGAGGTGAAGTGAGAGGGAGTCAGAGTGAACATAAGAAAGAGAGGTGAGAGGTAGTGAGCGGGAGATATTGACTGGAAGAAATACAGGATGAGACAGTGAAAACGAACAAGGAAAGTAAACAGAGTGAGGGAATAAGTGTCTGGGCATTAAAAGCTCACCAGCATAGAAAGAAATTATGAAAATCTTTACAATTGTTTGCTTTTCTTAATTTTTTTGTGGAACCTCACAGTACTGACGACACATTTAGATCACCACGTTAGACCATGCCGTCCTGATGGTGTTAAAGCCCAGTGCTGCTGGCAGGTTCTAATGACGTCTAGGGGTTAATAAGCATAGGGCATCTGTTTTCAGAATGACACAATCCCATTTTAAATGCAACGAACAATCACTGTTTATTGCTCATCTACTGTGGCATTTGCAACACTCATCTTTTAAAACAATTTTGTTCAAGACATTTTGCAGAAATTCAAAGCGTGCACATTTTTATTACTTGCCAATAGAAGGGAGGGGTCGGAAAACAAGCTTAACAGGAGAGTGTTGGTCTTGTTGCTGTAATTATTAAGTAAGCCAGAGGCTATCTGAGATATGTGCATTCCAAAGCATAATAGTAAAGGAAATTTCTTTACAACCTTGTTGTTTTGCCTCCCCCATTTTTTTGTCTGTAGTGCTGTATTTTTTAAATTTTCTTTTTAACACTAGATCCCATATACTTGATGCAAGTTCAATCGACTTATTTTCCACAATTGTTAAAATAAACATTTACTTGAAATGTTTTCTTTGTTGCACATTGTTTTTTTCTGAAAACAGAAAAGAAAGAAATAAAGCCCCGGATGAATGCCTATGTGAGGAGGAGCCAATGACCTCACTCTAGGCGTGTGGGCGTGGTCTCGTGAGCCGTTGCTCACTTTAGTTTTTCCAGCAGAAGAGAGAAGACCTGTGGAGGAAGCGGCCCTACGATATTTACAATGGAGGATATCCAGTCGATCCTTGGAACGGTGCAGGAGCTGTTGAGGTCTAAAGGCGTTGAGTGGATCCAGAAGAGGCTGACAGCTGAAGAGGACATCGTCGCGGGAGGTGCAGTTATGGCGGGCGGCGAAGCTTCCAGGCCGGTTCGTAGGTCCCGCCCGCCAGAGAGGCTCAGTCCATCTGGTGGAAGAAGACAGGAGTCCGGGAGCAGGAAGAGGAGGTCGGTGAAGGCTCCGGTGGCAGGCGGTAGATCCATTCAACGGGTGGTGCAGGTTGGCATTGTGGCGGAGAAGATGGGAGGAGCTGATAGCCGTCGGACCTGGACCGGAAACATCAGCGTGCAGGACGAGACACGGTTGCCTTTTGAGGTGCCTGGAGCAGGTAATTTTTCTTCTTTTGCAGGTCCCAGCAGCGTGTCCGGAGCAGAGATGGAGGGGGCTGAGGCGGCTATGGGGTCAATGGAGGAGCATCCAGATGAGGAGCCCTCAGTCTGCGTTTTGGCGCCATTTCAGGAAATGGATACAGCCTTTTCAGGCCTAGGAAAAGCTGCTTATCCGGATGGAGGTACGGCATCTAGGCCTGGGGTTTTTCATACTGGGAATGTTATAGACCTCAGGATAGATAACCTGAGGGGCAGGGAAGGGAAATTGTTGATGGAGCCGATAACGGTCACTAGGCCCAGGGATAATTTTGAGTACCGGGCCTCAGGAGGCCTTAGCCCTGGTTTAGTGGGACCTGGCAGAAAGGCTGTAGCAAAAAGAAGCATTGTTATGAGGGAACTGGAGCTGCATACACAGAGAAAATGGATGCTAGTGTAGATTCAGCAGCAAGGGGAGGAAAAGGTGGTGAGCAGTTTAGTACACAAGGGGGGGTTAAGAGGGGGAACAGAGACTCTGTTAGGTTAAGCAGTAGCAGTGATAAGGAATGCAGGGGGGTTGCCTGTAGGCATGTTAATGTGTCTTTCTCCAGATATTATGCATGCTAAACACCACTCAGCAGGAAGGAGCGCCGCCACGTTTACTTCAACTATGCAGGAGGATTGCGATTCTTTATGGCTGGAGGAGCACTACAGCGATTTTGCTGAAAAGGATGAGCAGCAAGCTTTAACATCAGGACCAGCTGCAGCGGAACAGGTAGGGGGTTTGGATGTTTTAACACAGTTACTTAGGGATTTGGTTCCTGAGGGTAGTGGTATTAAGGGTAATTTCTTTCATGTAATTAGCAAGAGTCCATGAGCTAGTGACGTATGGGATATACATTCCTACCAGGAGGGGCAAAGTTTCCCAAACCTTAAAATGCCTATAAATACACCCCTCACCACACCCACAATTCAGTTTTACAAACTTTGCCTCCGATGGAGGTGGTGAAGTAAGTTTGTGCTAGATTCTACGTTGATATGCGCTCCGCAGCAAGTTGGAGCCCGGTTTTCCTCTCAGCGTGCAGTGAATGTCAGAGGGATGTGAGGAGAGTATTGCCTATTTGAATGCAGTGATCTCCTTCTACGGGGTCTATTTCATAGGTTCTCTGTTATCGGTCGTAGAGATTCATCTCTTACCTCCCTTTTCAGATCGACGATATACTCTTATATATACCATTACCTCTGCTGATTCTCGTTTTAGTACTGGTTTGGCTTTCTACAAACATGTAGATGAGTGTCCTGGGGTAAGTAAATCTTATTTTCTGTGACACTCTAAGCTATGGTTGGGCACTTTGTTTATAAAGTTCTAAATATATGTATTCAAACATTTATTTGCCTTGACTCAGAATGTTCAACATTCCTTATTTTTCAGACAGTCAGTTTCATATTTGGGATAAATGCATTTGTTTCAATCATTTTTTCTTACCTTAAAAAATTTGACTTTTTCCCTGTGGGCTGTTAGGCTCGCGGGGGCAGAAAATGCTTCATTTTATTGCGTCATTCTTGGCGCTGACTTTTTTGGCGCAAAATTTTTTTCTGTTTCCGGCGTCATACGTGTCGCCGGAAGTTGCGTCATTTTTTGACGTTTTTTGCGTCAAAAATGTCGGCGTTCCGGATGTGGCGTCATTTTTGGCGCCAAAAGCATTTAGGCGCCAAATAATGTGGGCGTCTTTTTTGGCGCTAAAAAATATGGGCGTCACTTTTGTCTCCACATTATTTAAGTCACATTATTTATTGCTTCTGGTTGCTAGAAGCTTGTTCACTGGCATTTTTTCCCATTCCTGAAACTGTCATTTAAGGAATTTGATCAATTTTGCTTTATATGTTGTTTTTTTCTTTTACATATTGCAAGATGTTCCACGTTGCAACTGAGTCAGAAGATACTTCAGGAAAATCACTGCCCAGTGCTGGAGCTACCAAGCTAAGTGTATCTGCTATAAACTTTTGGTATCTGTTTCTCCAGCTGTTGTTTGTATTGCATGTCATGTCAAACTTATTAATGCAGATAAAATTTCCTTTAGTACTGTTACATTACCTGTTGCTGTTCCGTCAACATCTAATTTTCAGAGTGTTCCTGATAACATAAGAGATTTTATTTTTTAAATCCATTAAGAAGGCTATGTCTGTTATTTCTCCTTCTAGTATACATAAAAGTCTTTTAAAACTTCTCTTTTTTCAGATGAATTTTTAAATGAACATCATCATTCTGATAATGGTTCTTCTGGTTCAGAGGTTTCTGTCTCAGAGGTTGATGCTGATAAATCTTTGTATTTGGAATTTATTCGTTCTTTACTTAAAGAAGTATTATTTGCATTAGAAATAGAGGATTCTGGTCCTCTTGATACTAAATGTAAACGTTTAAATAAGGTTTTTAAATCTCCTGTAGTTATTCCAGAAGTGTTATCTCCCTGATGCTATTTCTGAAGTAATTTCCAGGGAATGGAATAATTTGGGTAATTTATTTACTCCTTCTAGACGTTTAAGCAATTATATCCTGTGCCATCTGACAGATTAGAGTTTTTTGGGACAAAAATCCCTAAGGTTATGGGGCTGTCTCTACTCCTGCTAATGTACTACTATTCCTACGGCAGATAGTACTTCATTTAAGGATCCTTTAGATAGGAAAATTGAATCCTTTCTAAGAAAAGCTTACTTATGTTCAGGTAATCTTCTTAGACCTGCTATATTTTTAGCGGATGTTGCTGCAGCTTCAACTTTTTGGTTAGAAGCTTTAGCGCAACAAGTAACAGATCATAATTTTATAGCATTATTATTATTCTATAACATGCTAATAATTTTATTGGTGATACCATCTTTTGATATCATTAGAGTTGATGTCAGGTATATGTCTCTAGCTATTTTAGCTAGAAAAGCTTTATGGATTAAACTTGGAATGCTGATATGTCTTCTAAGTCAACTTTGCTTTCCCTTTCTTTCCAGGGTAAATAATCATTTTCGTTCCTTTCCTCACAACAAGGAACAAAAGCCTGATCCTTCATCCTCAGGAGCGGTATCAGTTTGGAAACTATTTCCAGTTTGGAATATATCCAAGCCTTATAGAAACCTATAGCCAGCTCCTAAGTACCTATGAAGGTGCGGCCCTTATTCCAGCTCAGCTGGTATGGGGCAGATTACGTTTTCTTCAAAGAAATTTGGATCAATTCTGTTCTCAATCTCTGGTTTCAGAACATTGTTTCAGAAAGGTACAGAATTGGCTTCAAGTTAAGGCCTCCTGCTAAGAGATTTTTTTCTTTCCCGTGTCCCAGTTAACACAGCAAAGGCTCAGCATTTCTGAAATGTGTTTCAGATCTAGAGTTGGCTGGAGTATTTATGCCAGTTCCAGTTCTGGAACAGGGGCTGGGGTTTTATTTTATCTCTTCATTGTACCAAAGAAGGTCAATTCCTTCAGACCAGTTCCGGATCTATCATTATTGAATCGTTATGTTAGGATACCAACATTCAAGATGGTTACTGTAGGACTATCCTGCCTTTTTGTTTAGCAAGGGCATTATATGTCTACAATAGATTTACAGGATGTGTATCTGCATATTCCGATTCATCCAGATCACTTTTAGTGTCTGAGATTCTCTTTTTAGACAAGCATTACCAGTTTTTTGGCTCTACCGTTTGGCCTAGCCTCAGTTCCAAGAATTTTTTTCAAAGGTTCTCGGTGCCCTTCTTTCTGTAATCAGAGAACAGGGTTTTGGTATTTCCTTATTTGGACGATATCTTGGTACTTGCTCAGTCTTCTCATTTTCGAAGAATCTCATACGAATCGACTTGTGTTGTTTCTTCAAGTTCATGGTTGGAGGATCAATTTACCAATCAATTCATTGATTCCTCAGACAAGGGTAACCTTTTTAGGTTTCTAGATAGATTCAGTGTCTATGACTCTGTCCTTGTCAGACAAGAGAAGTTTAACATTGATATCAGCTTGTCAAAACCTTCAGTCACAATCATTCCCTTTGGTAGCCTTATGCATGGAAATGTTGGGTCTTAGGACTGCCGCATCAGATGCGATCTCCTTTGCTCGTTTTCACATGCGACCTCTTCAGCTCTGTATGCTGAACCAATGGTGCAGGGATTACTCAAAGATATCTCAATTAATATCTTTAAACCGATTTTACGACACTCTCTGACATGGTGGACAGATCACCATCGTTTAGTTCAGGGGGCTTCTTGTTCTTCCGATCTGGACTATAATCTCAACAGATGCAAGTCTTACAGGTTGGGGAGCTGTGTGGGGGTATCTGACGGCACAAGGGGTTTGGGAATCTCAGGAGGTGAGATTTCCGATCAATATTTTGGAACTCCGTGCAATTTTCAGAGCTCTTCAGTCTTGGCCTCTTCTGAAGAGAGAGTTGTTCATTTGTTTTCAGATAGACAATGTCACAACTGTGGCATACATCAATCATCAAGGAGGGACTCACAGTCCTCTGGCTATGAAAGAAGTATCTCGAATTTTGGTTTGGGCGGAATCCAGCTCCTGTCTAATCTCTGCGGTTCATATCCCAGGTATGGACAATTGGAAAGCGGATTATCTCAGTCGCCAAACGTTGCATCCGGGCGAATGGTCTCTTCACCCAGAGGTATTTCTTCAGATTATTCAAATGTGGGAACTTCCAGAAATAGATCTGATGGCTTCTCATCTAAACAAGAAACTTCCCAGGTATCTGTCCAGATCCCGGGATCCTCAGGCGGAGGCAGTGGATGCATTATCACTTCCTTGGAAGTATCATCCTGCCTATATCTTTCCGCCTCTAGTTCTTCTTCCAAGAGTAATCTCCAAGATTCTGAAGGAATGCTCGTTTGTTCTGCTGGTAGCTCCGGCATGGCCTCACAGGTTTTGGTATGCGGATCTTGTCCGGATGGCCTCTTGCCAACCGTGGACTCTTCCGTTAAGACCAGACCTTCTGTCTCAAGGTCCTTTTTTCCATCAGGATCTGAAATCCTTAAATTTAAAGGTATGGAGATTGAACGCTTGATTCTTGGTCAAAGAGGTTTCTCTGACTCTGTGATTAATACTATGTTACAGGCTCGTAAATCTGTATCCAGAGAGATATATTATAGAGTCTGGAAGACTTATATTTCTTGGTGTCTTTCTCATCATTTTTCTTGGCATTCTTTTAGAATACCGAGAATATTACAGTTTCTTCAGGATGGTTTAGATAAGGGTTTGTCCGCAAGTTCCTTGAAAGGACAAATCTCTGCTCTTTCTGTTCTTTTTCACAGAAAGATTGCTATTCTTCCTGATATTCATTGTTTTGTACAAGCTTTGGTTCGTATAAAGCCTGTCATTAAGTCAATTTCTCCTCCTTGGAGTTTGAATTTGGTTCTGGGGGCTCTTCAAGCTCCTCCATTTGAACCTATGCATTCATTGGACATTAAATTACTTTCTTGGAAAGTTTTGTTCCTTTTGGCCATCTCTTCTGCCAGAAGAGTTTCTGAATTATCTGCTCTTTCTTGTGAGTCTCCTTTTCTGATTTTTCATCAGGATAAGGCGGTGTTGCGAACTTCTTTTGAATTTTTACCTAAAGTTGTGAATTCCAACAACATTAGTAGAGACATTGTGGTTCCTTCATTATGTCCTAATCCTAAGAATTCTAAGGAGAAATCGTTGCATTCTTTGGATATTGTTAGAGCTTTGAAATATTATGTTGAAGCTACTAAGTCTTTCCGAAAGACTTCTAGTTTATTTGTTATCTTTTCCGGTTCTAGAAAGGCCAGAAAACTTCTGCCATTTCTTTGGCATCTTGGTTGAAATCTTTAATTCATCTTGCCTATGTTGAGTCGGGTAAAACTCCGCCTCAGAGGATTACAGCTCATTCTACTAGGTCAGTTTCTACTTCCTGGGCGTTTAGGAATGAAGCTTCGGTTGATCAGATTTGCAAAGCGGCAACTTGGTCCTCTTTGCATACTTTTACCAAATTCTACCATTTTGATGTATTTTCTTCTTCTGAAGCAGTTTTTGGTAGAAAAGTACTTCAGGCAGCGGTTTCAGTTTGAATCTTCTGCTTATGTTTTTCATTAAACTTTATTTTGGGTGTGGATTATTTTCAGCAGGAATTGGCTGTCTTTATTTTATCCCTCCCTCTCTAGTGACTCTTGTGTGGAAAGATCCACATCTTGGGTAGTCATTATCCCATACGTCACTAGCTCATGGACTCTTGCTAATTACATGAAAGAAAACATAATTTATGTAAGAACTTACCTGATAAATTCATTTCTTTCATATTAGCAAGAGTCCATGAGGCCCGCCCTTTTTTGTGGTGGTTATGATTTTTTTTTGTATAAAGCACAATTATTCCAATTCCTTATTTTATATGCTTTCGCACTTTTTTCTTATCACCCCACTTCTTGGCTATTCGTTAAACTGAATTGTGGGTGTGGTGAGGGGTGTATTTATAGGCATTTTAAGGTTTGGGAAACTTTGCCCCTCCTGGTAGGAATGTATATCCCATACGTCACTAGCTCATGGACTCTTGCTAATATGAAAGAAATGAATTTATCAGGTAAGTTCTTACATAAATTATGTTGTTTCAGGAGCTAGGCCTAATGTAGAAGCCAGGGCTAGGGAGTCTTTGGGCAGAGCAAGCCTAGATAGGAGATTTAGGGATGATAGTTTAGCTGATAATGTTAAAGGGTCAGCTAACAGGGATTACGCATCCTCTCAGTCTCAGATCCCGTTCGACCATAAATTACAGAAAGAGTCAGGAAACAGCAGAAACTTCAGTTTGGGGAACTTTGGATAGACAGTTGAGGAAAAAAGGGAGATCCAGAAGGTCCATAACCCCTGAGAGAAGGAGATACAAAGAGAAAGAGAGTCTGAGGCAGGGCCTTGAATCAGTGCGTCTGGAGACAAGGAGTGAAACGGTCACATCAAGGGAGGCCTCTGAGGTTCCCAGTAATGCAGGTGAGAGTATCGGTGTGTTTTGTTGCCTAATGAGAGCATTCCTGATGCTAGGTGTGATGTGGTTTTGAAAGATTTAAAAGAGCTTGTTTCTCAGCTGGAAAGTGGCTATCAATCTAGTGCTGGCCCTTCGGTCCCATTTGTGTCTGGGTATCCCAGAATGTGGCCTCTGGGGGTGGTCCCCTGGAGCGGTCTAGTTCTGTGTTGTCAGGTAATTCGAGTGTGGTCAGTCAGTTTAGGGTCTCTGACCAAGCTTTTAGGCGCCCATGATTATGTTCGGTCGGTCCTTTGGGCATTCATTTGTCCAAGGAAGTAAAAGAAAAGATTTGGAGGCGGGAGTTTGTGGAAATATTTTCCCTTCTTCCTGTTTTTCAATTTTTTGATATTAAGGATGATGCCAAGAGTGAATCGGGTAAAAAAGAAGAGGATGAGTGTAGGAGAAGGTTTAGGAAATTGCCTAAAACCTTCCTCTAATTGGTCAAAAGCGTTTTGCATTTTGGCTAGCGTAGTGGGAGAAAAGAACCCAGAGTTATGTTATTCTTTATTTTGCTATTTAGATGAGATCACATGCACCTGCCGTACGTATGACGGTCTCGCCTGGTGGAAATACGATGAGCAGTTCTGTCAGCGTATGGCTGTTCGTCCGGAAATGAGATGGGATGACAGGGACATGGGCATATGGTTGGTGCTTATGACTCCTTTAAGGTCTGGACAGCCCTTTTGGGGATTGGGGGGTGGAAACAGTGCCCCCTCTACGGCATCTTCAGCATTGGCCTTCAGAAAAGGGCTTTGCTTTCAGTTCAACGAAGGGACCTGTAAGTTCGGAACAGCTTGTAAGTACAAGCATGAGTGTTCTTTCTGTGGCGGAATCCATTCAGGTTCCAAATGCTTTAAAAAAGCTAAATCCTTCTCGAAAGGAGATGGAGTTATTCAGAGCCAGGACACCACTGAAAATAGGAAGGGTGGCGTCTTGGTTAAAATTGTACGGTAATAGGAGGGGTAAGGCAGTTGATGCGGAAATCCTGCGCAAGGGTTTTAGTGACGGTTTTTGTATTCCTTTTATTGAAGGTATTGAATCTGTTTTTTCAGGTAATCTAAAGTCTGCGGTTGATTTTCCTGGTGTTGTGGCGGAAAAAATACAAAAAGAGGTCTCTTTGGGTAGAATGGCGGGTCCTTTTTCCGTCCCTCCGTTTGAAAATTTAAGAGTGTCTCCTTTGGGTGTTGTTCCTAAGAAGGTTCCAAATCAGTTTAGGATAATTCATCATTTGTCTTTTCTAAAAGGTTTTTCGGTAAACGATGGTATTGATCCTGAAATATCTTCGGTCAGATATGCTTCTTTTGATAAGGCTTTGGACTTGGTCAGAGAAGCTGGTCCTAATGCCTTGTTGGCAAAAGTTGATATTGAATCGGCATTCAGGCTTCTGCCTGTTCACCCTTCTTGCCATCATCTGCTGGGCTGTTTTTTCAATGGCTCCTTTTTTGTGGATTTATGTTTACCTATGGGCTGCTCTATTTCTTTTTCTTTCTTTGAGAAATTCAGTTGTTTTGTGGAATGGGCAGTCAAACAGATTTCGGGGCTGTCATCGGTCATCCATTATTTGGATGACTTCCTTTTTGTGGGCCCTTCAGGGAAGGATTCGTGTCATGTTCTGATGTATTCCTTTCTTGCGGTAGCTAGGGATTTTGGTATCCCGATAGCTGGTGAAAAGACAGAAGGCCCTTCCTCTGTGATTAGTTTCCTTGGTATATGTATTGACTCTGCAATTATGGAATGCAGGCTTCCTGAAGATAAGATTCGGGACTTGGTTTGTTCGATCGATGGGCCCTCATGAGAAAAAAGCTGTCCTTAAGAGAGATTCAGTCTTTGGTCGGTAAACTGAACTTTGCCTGTAAGATCATTCCAGTTGGCAGAATCTTTTGCAGAAGGCGATTGGCTACTGTTGGAGTAAAAATTCCTCATTTTAGGATTCGTTTATCTGCTCAAGTGAAGGAAGATTTGATGGTGTGGAAGGCTTTCTTGAAAGATTTCAATGGTAGATCTTTGATTCAGGCTTCTGAGATTTTGAACAGTGTGCTACATTTATTTACTGATGCTTCGGGGGCGCATGGTTTTGGAGCCCTGTTCGGGAGTAAATGGTGTGCTGGCCCATGGCCGGAGGCATGGGCTGTTTCAGGTTTGACAAAAAATCTTGTCTTTTTGGAATTATTTCCGTTGGTTGTAGCCTTGAAAGTTTGGGGTGTTGAATTTGAAAACAGAAAGGTTGTTTTTCATTCTGATAATATGGGGGTGGTTTTCCCTATCATCCGTCTTTCATCCAGTTCTAAACCAGTGGTTGGGTTGCACAGAATGTTTGTTTTTGAATGCCTGAAGCATAATGTGTATTTTAGGGCTGTTCATGTACCTGGAAAGGAGAATGTGGGGGCTTACGCTCTTTCTCGTTTTCAGTGACAGAGATTCCGGGAGGCAGTACCAAATGCAGAAAGGATCGGTTCTCCTTGCCCAGAAGAAATGTGGCATCTGAGTTTCCAAGAATGTTGAAGATGGTGAGGGGAGCTTTAGCTCCAAGTACTTGGAGAGCCTATGTGTCAGTGTGGGTTCAATGGCTCAATAAGCTAGTTTTGGCGAATAATGAGGATAATGAAATATGTCAAAATCTATGGTTCAGCGTAATATGGCTGCTTTATCCTTTCTATTCAAGCTTTTGGGTTGGGTCGACTTGTCAAAAAGCTTTTGTGTTCGCATGGCGGTGAGAAGTTTGGTTTGGGGCAGGGTAGCAGTCGATAAAAGACGACCCTTGTTTTTTTCCATGTTGGAAAGATTAGTTAGAGTGTTACCTGAGGTTTGGTTTTCTCGTTTCGAAGTGTTGTTTTTTAGAGTGGCATTTTTGCTGGAGTTTTTTGGGGTATTTAGAATTTCGGAATTGGTTGCTGCGAACCGTTGGAGTTGTGGTGGTTTATATTATCAGGATGTGGTGGTGAATCCTCATGAGGTGTTTTTATGGTTAAGAAAGTCTTAAACTGATCAGTTGGGTAAGGGTTTTTGGATTAGTTTGAGTGAGATTGGGGGTGTGTGCTGCCCGGTTACGGCAGTTAGGGAGTTTTTATTTGTTCGTAATGGTATTGTTGGTAGCCCTTTGTTGATTCATGAAGATGGGTCTTTCCTGTCTCGTTTTCAGTTTGAATCGGTTATGAAAAAAGCTTTGACGGTGATTGGTGTGGACGGGAGAGATTTTGGTTGCCATTCTTTCAGAATTGGTGCAGCAACAGAAGCAAGCAGTTTGGGTTTGAATGATGGTGTAGTAAAAAAGATTGGGAGGTGGAAATCTGACTGTTTTAAGTTATACGTTAGGCCAGATTTAGTGTTATAGTCTCTTTGTTTTAGCAGGTCCTCCTCACTGTTGGATCGTGGGCCATTCATATGTATATTGGGCGAGAAAAGCGGCTTCAGTCAAAGATTCAGGGACTCAACTTAGCTGTTCTTCTGATCAAGTTTTAATTAAATGGTTTGGAATTAGAGGGATGAAATGGGATCAGGTTTTAGGTCAGGTTATTAGTTAGGCTAGGCTTTTTCATCCGCCTGATATTCTAGTTGTTCATGCTGAGGGTAATGACCTAGGTTTCATGGCACAGAAAATTTGATTGACATTATAAAATGGGTTAAAAGAGTTATTCCCTCATATTATTATAGTTTGGTCTGACATTGCAGGTTATGCTGGAGATCAGCATGGGATGTGAAGAGATTGGATTCGTCAAGGAAAAAGGTCAATAGGACGATCACTAGTTTTGTTTCCAGAATGGGTGGTTTTGGAATTCGGCATGTGGAATTTGAAAGGGAATCAGGTAAATGCTTCTTCCTGAAGGATGGTGTACACCTTAATGAAATCGGACTCCACCTTTTTAACTTTAATATTAGCGAAGGGGTGAAAAAAGCCTTAGCCCTGTGGGTTTGTGCTCGAAAGGGGTTCGAGCAGTGGCGGGGTGCTAGCCTTAAAGTTTAAATAATTATTGCCAGTACCTCCTCATGTATGGGGAGAGGTTATGGCTGGAGGCGTGCCTGGCGGAGTGCCAGTGGAAGGCACGTGATGTGGATTGGGGCAAGCACCTTTAAGTGAAGTATAGTTGTTTTTAATAAAGTTTAACTTCATTTCATTTAAATTAATAAATGCGGGCTGCAGCCTTTTTTCACCCATTCCTGTGTCTGTGTTTTTCCTATTATGTATTAAAATGCCTAGATGTGTGGTCAATAAAGCCCGGATGAATGCCTATGTGAGGAGGGGCCAATGACCTCACTCTAGGCGTATGGGCGTGGTCTCGTGAGCCGTTGCTCACTTTCGTTTTTACAGCAGAAGAGAGAAGACCTGTGGAGGAAGCGGCCCTCCCTCCCCCTTTTTTAAATGGTTGACGCAGCTGTTGCGGGGTGCTAGCCTTAAAGTTTAAATAATTATTGCGGGTACCTCCTCATGTATGGGGAGAGGTTATGGCTGGGGGCATGCCTGGCGGAGTGCCAGTGGAAGGCACGTGATGTGGATTGGGGCAAGCACCTTTAAGTGAAGTATAGTTGTTTTTAATAAAGTTTAACTTCATTTAATTTAAATTAATAAATGCGGGCTGCAGCCTTTTTTCACCCATTCCTGTGTCTGTGTTTTTCCTATTATGTATTAAAATGCTTAGATGTGTGGTCAAAAAGGTTTTTCTGTGCTGAATCAACTTTTAGTTTTCATGCTGGTAGACTTTTCTCTGCCAACCAATAAAAGGAAAGATAACATACTGCAGACGGATTTGACCCTGGTAATCACATTGATAAAACGAAATCTGGAAACCATATAATTCAATTTCCTGATAATGTTTATAAATGTGCTTTAAATTGTTTTCAAATGTTAATGTATCAGTCTATATTCATTGATAGAGTGATAGGACAGCAAAAGCTTAAATATTCCTTCCCTCAGTTATACATATTAAATATCTCTAAAGCTTGTTTAATGTAACATATTTATTATCTAATATATGAAAGGATTAGTGATTCTTCTGTGCAAGCATTCAGTAGTCACTTTCTGACATACAACTTCTACACAAATCTTTTCTATCCACTGCTGGAAATACCAAAACCAGCAATTTGTATTCTGCACAGATATATTTTTTTACAGTGACTCCACCAGCAACCAGATTGGATACTGTCAGTTATTTCAAATACTTCTACAGTGGGGGAAAAAAGTATTTAGTCAGCCACCAATTGTGCAAGTTATCCCACTTAAGAAGATGAGAGAGGCCTGTAATTTTCATCATAGGTATACCTCAACTATGAGAGACAAAATGTGGAAAGAAATCCAGACAATTACATTGTCTGATTTGGAAATAATTTATTTGCAAATTATGGTGGAAAATAAGTATTTGGTCAATATCAAAAGTTCATCTCAATACTTTGTTATATATCCTTTGTTGGCAATGACAGAGGTCAAACATTTTCTGTAAGTCTTCACAAGGTTGTCACACACTGTTGCTGGTATGTTGGCCCATTCCTGCATGCAGATCTCCTCTAGAGCAGTGATGTTTTGGGGCTGTCGCTGGGCAACACGGATTTTCAACTTCCTCCAAAGGTTTTCTATGGGGTTGAGATCTGGAGACTGGCTAGGCCACTCCAGGACCTTGAAATGCTTCTTACGAAGCCACTCCATTGCCCGGGCAGTGTGTTTGGGATCATGGTCATGCTGAAAGACCCAGCCACATTTCATCTTCAATGGCCTTGCTGATGGAAGGAGGCTTGCACTCAAAATCTCACGATACAGGGCCCCGTTCATTCTTTCATGTACACGGATCAGTCGTCCTGTTCCCTTTGCAGAGAAACAGCCCCAAAGCATGATGTTGCCACCCCCATGCTTCACAGTAGGTATGGTGTTCTCTCTCCACCAAACACGACAAGTTATGTTTCTACCAAACAATTCTACTTTGGTTTCATATGACCATATGACATTCTCCCAATCTGCTTCTGGATCATCCAAATGCTCTCTAGCATACTTCAGACGGGCCCAGACATGTACTGGCTTAAGCAGAGGGACATGTCTGGCACTGCAGGATCTGAGTCCCTGGCAGCGTAGTGTGTTACTGATGGTAGCCTTTGTTACGTTTGTCCAGCTCTCTGCAGGTCATTCACTAGGTCCCCCCATGTGGTTCTGGGATGTTTGCTCACCATTTTTGTGATCATTTTGACCCCACGGGTGAGATATTGCGTGGAGCCCCAGATCGAGGGAGATTATCAATGGTCTTGTATGTCTTCCATTTTCTAATTATTGCTCCCACAGTTGATTTCTTCACACCAAGCTGCTTGCCTATTGCAGATTCGGTCTTCCCAGCCTGGTGCAGGTCTACAATTTTGTTTCTGGTGTCCTTCGACAGCTCTTTGGTCTTCACCATAGTGGAGTTGGGAGTGTGACTGTTTGAACTTGTTATCAGTATAAAAGACACCTGTCCACAACCTCAAACAGGTGCCATTAATACAGGTAATGAGTGGAGGACAGAGGAGCCTCTTAAAGAAGAAGATACAGGTATGTGAGAGCCAGAAATCTTGCTTGTTTGTAGGTGACCAAATACTTATTTTCCACCATAATTTGCAAATAAATTCTTTCCAAATCAGACAATGTGACTGTCTGGATTTGTTTCCACATTTTTTCTCTCATAGTTGAGGTATACCTATGATGAAAATTACAGGCCTCTCTCATCTTCTTAAGTGGGAGAACTTGCACAATTGGTGGCTGACTAAATACTTTTTTTCCCCACTGTATTATATCACTCCACTAGGCAATTCTGGTCGCTGAAGCTGTACTGGACAATATGTTAAGCATGCTGACTAACTCCATTTTGTTTATCACACACTTCACAATTACTGCATATTAATATATACTGTACATGTACACACACAGAGAGACGCACACTCAGAGGAACGAACAACCAGCTCAATACCATTGTTAGCCTGTTCTATGGTGAATTACCACCTGGGTGCAGCTTTTTAGCCCAGTAATGCTTTTCACAGAGTAGAACTTTCCTGTAGTATATCAGTCTGATGATGATCCCACCTATTATGGTCAGTCCAGTGCTGAAATACTAGGCAATTCCTCTCTGAACAAGGAACACAGCAACTCCAGACGATCGTTTCAGCCTTCATTGGGCCTCGTCAGTGAGGTGTAGCCATATTCCTTTAAGCACACTGAGCAAGGAGTCCACGTCTGGTTTATATATATATATATAACGACCACCAATAAAATAAGCAGAGTTTATACAACATGAATTGATCATCCTCATCCAAAAGGCAAGTGTTTCTGCCCATTTCATTTAAATATTAACAGGACGTTCTATATTGAAACCTCACATGCGCACTGATTGTGTAAGGGAAAACTCATTAGCGGCCATGTTCGAAATTCTGCTCAATCGCATGCGCAGACCAAATAAGAATGTCAGTAGTGCCCACATACTACAGGGGCTTATACTTTAATTTGCTCAAGGTAAGTATAATAAGTACCGCCAGGTAAACAAGCAATTTGATTTGATCTTAGTAAAAGGAAGTTAACCCCTATACTAACAATCATTTTTTTTAACCCCTAGAAAAACTAGCATGTTGTTTTTTTACTTATGATAAGGCAGACAACCCATATAGTGACTAAACAGCAATTATGTTTAACCCCTAGACTAACGAGCAAGTTGTTTTCTTCTTACAATGGATTAATCGCAGGAGCTGCAAAGATTAAAAGCAACAGCAACTTCGGATGCAACTAAAGTGATTATTAACATCCGAAGTTGCTGCTGGTTTTAAACTTTGTAGCTCCAGCGATCATCAATCCGTTGTAAGAACAAAACAACTTGCTCGTTAGTCTAGGGGTTAAAATTAATTGCTGGTTATTCACTATATGGGTTGTCTGCCTTATCATAAGAATCAAACAACATGCTCGTTTTTCTAAGGGTTAAATAAAATGATCGTTAGTCTAGGGGTTAACTTCCTTTAACTAAGATGAAATCAACTTGCTCATTAGCAGAGAAACAGATAACTATGCTTCTGCTCCGTAAATGTTCAGCGCTCTGGTGCGCCACTCCCACCAACATCAGCGTCACTATTATGAAGTCCACTCCGCTTCCTGTGCCAGCATAGTGACGCTAGGAATGTTGGGTCAAGATGCGCATCCGTTACTATTAAAATAATTATGTGCGCATGCGAGCCGCCATGATGTTTCTACCTAGGTAGAACATCATTATAGGGTCCACATAATGAGATAAAAATGGGTTTGGCAAAATACATTTTTTTGATTTGGAATAACTAGAACACGTATAAAAACATTTAACAGGTACTTATTTGAAATATTTAATATACATAATGAAGTTTGAAAAAAGATTTTAAAAGTTTTTGGGTTTACTATCCCTATAATTTTATCACTATTGACTCTGCAAATCGATGTGTTCATCCCCCACAACGGTAATGTTAAACTACCCCTCTGAAGCTGCAGAGAGCTACTGGTCCTAAGTGGAAACTGACGCTGACCCAATCAGCAGTACTGGTTATACAATCAAGCTGTGCAACAAGCGCTGCTGATTGGATTAATTGTCTGTGGCTGCAGAGAACTAATGGTTCTGAGTGGAAGCTGATGCTGAACCAATTAGCTGTTCAACTAGTGCGGCTGATTGGCTCAGTGCAATTCTGCTTCAGACCAGCAGTTCTCTGAGGCTTTCGGGTGGTACTTTAAGTATGTGTTGACCCTGTTGCAGGAGTATGTAAAATACCTCCCACATGCTAAACTTCTTATGCTGCCAAGATATGCTGTACAATCCTGTATTATCTGGCACACAGTATACCTGGTGAAAAATGTCTTATTTGTACAGAGAAATCATACTATCTTCAGCATCTTTCCAGACATTCCAACTCTCCCTGAAAGTTCAGGTAGTCTCCCTGATTGTAATAGCGGCTCCCTGATGCCAGCAAATGGAATGCAATCTCCCTGAAACTCCAAGTACCATGATCCAATGTGGCCCAAATCCGGAAAAGTGTTTCTTTAAGGGATGCCTTTAGTTGTTGGGACGTTATAGAGGCCTCAAGGCATGCTTCAGTAACCAAAAAGTCCCCAACTGATTTTAATAAAATAATAACACAAATACTACCTTATTTACTGCACGTAATTAAACTTCGTATTCTAAAATATTTAAGCATTCAACAAGCGTACGATCACTGGAAAATAGGTTTGTTGTATGTGGGAGTGCAATAAAGCAACTTTATGACTTTAGTGGGAAGATACTTTAATGATAAGTCTCTATCTTATTTAGGGTTTCAAGGTGTCCAATATATAACGGGTGGGGGGGTGGTGGCGGCGCAGTAGCGGGTGAAGCCACCTCCCTGAAATGAGTTTTTGCAGGTTGGGATATCTGTCTTTCTGTACAGCTAGAATGACTAATATGTCCTTATCTCTTTTTAAAGGATGTTGAATCTCTTCAATACCCTTGTTATACCAACAAGATCCTTTCTACAATATTATCTTATGCCTTATAAACATCTGTACATTAAAGATATATACAGTAAGATATATAAAGCAGCATACAAATCAGTTATATACAGCATCATTACAAGTTAAATATATAAGATATATAGAAGTAATAACAAGTAAGTTACCCATACAGCATCATACAGTACTATCTCTTTTTAAAATTTAAGTTCTCTAGAACCAGCGATGGATAAGCTTGGCACCCCTGATGTTTCAGAACAAAATTTCCCATGCTGCTCAATTAGACTGCAGAGTGCCTAAGCATCATGGGAATGTACTTTTAAAACATCTGGAATGCCAATGTGGAACTTATTACCAAAGGAGGTAGTGAATGCCAATACCTTGGATACATTTAAAAATGGTTTGGATATATTTCTGGCTAGAAACATAATTCGTGAATATGATTGCTTGTATTAAATGGGTCATCTTTAAGTGGGATATAATTTAAGCTCAACTGGAGCTTTTTTGTAAGTATATTTGATTTGTATAGGTTAAACTCGATGGGCTTCTGTATTTTTCAACCTCATCTACTATGTTACTGGTATAAAGTATTTATTAAAGGGACATTGACCACTAAAAGCCTAGGTTACGCTGCAGGTATCTGAAGGAGAGTTGTTGCAAAAGTGCAATCACATCTGATCCTAAGTAATATGCTTATAAAATGTATAAATGCTTACAAAAATGTATAAAATGCTAATACGTTCAATGAAAAAATGAGTCTGAGAGTAAGATGTAGATGTATTTTTAAACTTTTCATTAGCTGTTTAAATATTGACAAAATAAGTGTAACGTTTTAGTGTCCATAAAACAATAGGAGCTGCCATGTTGTAACTTAGGTTACCTACTCCGGACAGATAGCTCAGCATGCTAAGGCACTGTGGCTGAACCCAAGGGTTGCAGGTTCGATCCCCGACCTTTCATCCTTCCGAGGTCTATAAAATGAGCAGCGCCTTGAGACCCTTAAAGGGGATTAGCCGTGCTTTACAAGTACCCAATACATACATACATACTCTGTTGTGGCAAATTAGGGACAGTTATAAATAGGTCACTAGAGTGTGCAGTCAATGGCTGTGTGGAATATAACAGTGTTCTGAATGTCTATTTTGAACAAGAACTGAAAAGCTCACAATTTCAGAATGGAGTTACAGGAAAAGGGGACAAAATAAATAATGAAAGTATAATGAGTTTATATATATATATATATATCATTTTATATTACCATCTTAAAGTGTTTAATGTCCCTTTAATGTCTATTTAATAGAACACTTTATACACTGGAGAGACAATGGAATGATTGTCATTCAGAATTTTTCCCAGAGTTGTATTTTTCTGTAAATCAAGATAGTAAAAAAAAACACAATTTCTGAAGTTAAATCATTGTGTTAATATTTATTACCAAATACATTTTCACCACATTAGTTATGGAAATGTCCAAAGATACAATCCTCCTGGCACCTAACTACATTCTTGATTAACTGACTGTGCAGAGCTAAACTAAATTCACAATTACAACTAGGGTTGCCACCTCAGCCACTTATGAGTTACACATGCTGCAGGGTGTGCAGGGAGGAACATGAATAGTGCTGTCCAGGGTCACTATTTTTGTGCTGGGTGCAATTCCTGTTCCCCTCTGCACACCCTGCAGCATGTGTAACTGATAAGTGTCCCGGAAAACAAGGCCAAGTTAGCAACCCTAATTACAACAAATATATTTTCAAGTTCAAGCCAATTAATTCACTCAGTTTGTAACAATTAATGGGTAGGAAACTGAACTTCACTTTATGGAAAACTGTTACCCTCTCAATTAAAATTAATTGAAACCCTTAATTGAGAATAAGTTGTACAACAATATGTTTGTGGAACTAATATCTCACTGAATAAACTTGCTGCAACTTCACTGTTCAAAAATCATGTAATGTAAAGAGATTTGTAACAGCCGTTTGTGAGAGTAGCAAGTTGCAAGATCAGCGCCAATGAAATCCGTAAATCTGCTTTATCTTTGAACCGTTAAAGGGCCACTAAAGTCAAATAAAAAAAACACTTTCCAATATGCTTCCATTATCAAAACGTGCACCATCTTTTTATATGCACACTTTCTGAGGCTCCAGCTTCTGCTGAGTATATGCAAAAGTGCACAGTATATAGTATATACTATATACTGTGCACTTTTGCATATGCTCAGCAGGAGCTGGAGCCTCAGAAAGTGTTATATCTATATGCATTTTGTGATTGGCTTGTGGCTGTCACATGATATATGGGGAGGGAAAATTGGATTAACTTTGAAATTTGCTATTGCGTTGTCTTTTTTAGTGCGTATTTGTTAGTTATTCAACTCTAATGTATTTAGTGGTCATTTAAGGGGACACTCAAATCAAAATGAAACGTTCTTAATTCAGATAGAGCAGCAAATTAAAACAACTTTCCAATTTACTTCCATTAACACAATGTGCACAGTCTTTTTATATCTACACTTTTTGAGTCACCAGCGCTTACTGAGCATGTGCAAGAATTCACAGAATATACATATATGCATTTGTGATTGGGTGATGGCTGTCACCTGGTACAGGGGAAGTGGAAATAGACAAAACTTTGAAATTTGTCTGAAAAAAATCTAAAACTTATTTGAAGTTTAGACTAAGTGCTACTGCATTGTCTTTTTTTATCATGTATTTGTTGATTATGGAAATCTACTATATTTAGTGGTCCTTTAAAGGGACATTGAACACTACATACATGCTAGATAGAATGATTCATTAAAAGAAAAGATTAGTCCATGACTAACATGTAGATGTATTTTTTAAAGTTTCATTAGTTGTTTAAAAAGTGACAAAAAAAGTGTAAAGTTTTAGTGTCTATAAAACACTGGGAGCTGCCATGTTGTAACTTGTGTTACCTTCTCTGCTGTGGCCAATTAGGGACAGTTATACATAGGTCATTAGAGTGTGCAGCCAATGGTTGTGCTGGATTTAACAGTGTTCTGCACTTCCATTTCTAACAGGAACTGAAAAACTCACAATTTCAGAATGGAATTACAGGCAAAGAGGACAAAATAAATAATGAAAGTATATTGCAGAGTTGTTTTATTATATACAATCTATCATTTTATATTACCATCTCAAAGTGTTTAATGTCCCTTTAACTTCCTGCTGCATAGAATAAATTCCACTGTCAAGCATACCAGCATTGCAAAAATGTTTTAAAAATATTACAAAACAAGATAATAAAAGCAAAAAGAAAACAACATCCATTCTAACATGAGCAAAAGAAAACATAAAAAGATCAAAAAAATAAAAATATAAACAAGACAATCTCATAAGCTTTAAAATAGTGAGACAGGACGACAAGATGAGATACTTCAGAGGGACAAGCTTGTGGGTGAAAAATCCTGACCACGCCTTGAGAACTCCTCACAACGCTCATGGTCATCACCTCATTCTTGTCTTTCAGATTGCCAAGGCAAATTACATTAAAACAACAAAATATGCAAGTATTTAACAATTACATACACAGAACCTCTTTGGTAAATGTGTTTCCAAAGTGTTGCAGGTGTAACTATTGTTTTTCTGTGTTGCTAGTGGTTCATGTGCAAGATATCATGTATTGGCCATTTAACACTCCTATAGATGTTAATAGCAGGATCAGATAGAAAAGATAGTTCAACCCCTTAATGACCAGTGCCATTCTTAATAATGCACGCTATTTTAGCAAGCCTTCCGGATGGCGGAAGGGCCTAATAGCACGGTCTTGCCACTCACGGCAAGAACCCTGTTATTATAGCCACACAATGCCTTAATGACCACTGATGTACAGGGTATGTTGCAGTCATTAAGGGGTTAAGTGAGCCTCAATTAATTTTGTACATGCCTTGGCAACAAGAACTCTAGGCAGTGTAAATGAGCCTCCATGAATCTAGCCCAATGACTCACACAAATCAAAGTTTTCATGGAACATTGCCCATTAGGTCATTACTACAGTCAATCACAAAATAATTATTATTATCAGTTATTTGTAGAGTGCTAACAAATTCTGCAGTGCTAGATATCAGATATTATACTAGTTTAGATGTGTACAATATATTGCATGGAGATTGGAACTTTAACAATGATCTATATTATCTATATCTGTCTAAGGTCTTCTGCATCTCTCTCAATAGTGTTCTGCAGTAACTGCTTTTGAACAATCCTGGAAAAAAAAGTACTACTGGTGTTATTTGGTTGCTGGATAAATACATTTTTTTATTATTATAGTTGATCATGAAAGTTAAATTTTGACTTTCAAGTCTCCTTCATGCCCAGCAATTCCCCAGAGGGTAAGAAAGCCCACATGTGGCAAATATAAACAATGCAATAAATATCACAGTCAAATTTGATAACATTTTCATTAAAGGGACATGAAACCCAATTTTTTTCTTTTATGATTTAGATAGAGCATGCCATTTTAAAACAACTTTCCAATTTACTTTTATCTCATTTGTTTTATTCTTTTGGCATCTTTTGTTGAAAAGAATACCTAGGTATTCTCAGAAGCTGAAAGCTAGCTGCTGATTGGTGGCTGCACATATAGGCCTATTGTCTTTGGCTTACCGTTGTGTTCAACTAGCTCTCAGTAATGCATTGCTTCTCCCTCAATAAAAGATACCAAGAAAATTAAACACAATTGACAATGGAAGTAAATTAGAAAGCTGGTTAAACTTGTATGCTCTATCTAAGCCATGAAAGAAATTATTAAGGTTTCATGTCCCTTTAAAGGGACACTCAACTCAATATTAAACGTTCATGAAACAGATGGAGCATGCAAATTTAAACAACTTTCCAATTTACTTCCATTAACAAAATGTGCAAATTATTTTTATATTTACACTTTTTTGTGTCACCAGCTCCTACTGAGCAAGTGCAAGATTCACAGGATATACATATATGCATTTGTGATTGGCTGATGGCTTTCACATAAAACAGGGGGGTTGAAATAGACATAGCTTTGAAATGTATAAGAAAAAAATCTACTACTCATTTGAAGATCAGACTAAATGCTATTGCATTGTCTTTCTATCATGCATTTGTTGATTATGCATATCTACTGTATTTACTGGTACTTTAAAGGGACATGACACCAAAAAATGTTTATTTCATGATTTCGATAGAACATGCAATTTTAAACAACTTTCCAATTTACTTCTATTATTTATTTTGCTTAATTATGTAGCTGATAAAGGTTAAAGGGATAGCGCTAAAACAGCTAAAGAGATCTCAATAAAAACAATGTGTCTGTGAATCAAATGATTAAGGTGAATTTAATACTCTGTGACATGTAGATTGAAAAATTGTGATAAAAAAGAAACTAATAAGTGCAAAAATCACTAAATGTAAATGTGTATTAAATCATAGAATGTGAATACACTGATGTGTTAAAAATCATGGCTTTAATAGATGTGATGTATCGATTGGAGGATAGGTCAAACAAATAGTATTTAATAATTATTTAATAATATAAATAACATAGTGAGAGAAGATGCCGGCATCGTACAATGAATACATATTGATATAATGAATTGTAAATAGCAAGTAAATTCGCAATGTAAGTATTTACATAAAAAGGTTAATAGGTGCAGCTAAAAATAGCTGGTACAATAAACTATAGATAGCAAGTTAAAAACAGATAAAACTGGGTCACTTATAATAAAAGGTACCTGATAAGGATATACTTCCGTTTGATAATAGTCCTTATGTAAGTTAAAAGTCCCAGATATTCATAACAAAACTCCGGAAAGAACTTCAAAGGTTAGGTATGTCCGTGATTGATGTTCCAGATAGCCTGTGTTAGAGTGGTGGTAACAGTGTTCCTCAATGTCCCAAATAATAGCAACTCTGTCTCAGTTTGTCTGAGAGTTTGTAGATCGTATGACTTTGATGCTAGGACTCGGGTGTTTGTTTGTGTATCGGCAGAGTTGGACAATACCTCGCGATCTGACTAGCAAGTGGTTCCGGTGTTAGGATCAGAGTCAGGTGGATTCGTAGTGTAAAGAGCTGATAAATAAGTAGTTGCAGCTTGTTATATGAAGCGGCTTTGGTGAGCTAGTAGATCCTGGGACAGGGATTACACATATGGAGACTATTTATATATTACTTAAATAGCTCGATGTACCTGTTCTACTACCAGACCTTACCAAACCTTATCAGTTCTATGCCAATATAAAATAGGTGATCAGTATGAGCAAATCAACTTGTTTCAGCCGCCTGGGCCTTTATCAAGATGCTCATTAGGTTTTCTGTCCATTTTAAATAGCATATGCTGTGTCCTGAATGGCTGGGTTCAACAACCAATGTCTACCTGTTATTTTCGGTGTTATTTTGCGTAAACACATTAGCGTATATAAAAAATGAACAATTGACACTAAATAGTAACAACTTGAGAAACAGTTTATAAAGTGTTATTATATAAGTGTGTATATAAAAAATATATAACAAAATGTGTACTTAGATTTTAATCGTATACAAATAAAGTGCGTTTGCAAATTAAATTCTCAGGGTCCTAAAGGGAATCGAATATTGTTGCAATTGAAAATGAACAATATATGTTAAAGAAAACAGGATGTTATGTTCTAATGTTTATGGGTTATTGTTAAATAAAAAGGAAATAAGCAGGAAAAAAAAAAAAGAAAAAAAAAAAAGAGTGAATGAATGAATAAATACCAGTGTTAAAAAATATAGCTAATAAGAGACAAGAGTGTAGTATCTTCAAATAAAATCTCCTTTTCCTTTATTTTGCTTCATTCTCTTGTTATCCTTTGCTGAAAGGTTTATCTGGGAAAGTTGAGGAGCAGCAAAGAACCTGGGTTCTAGCTGCTGATTGGTGGCTGCATATATATATATATATATATATATATAAATATATATAAATATATATATATATATATATATATATATATACTGATTGTCATTTGTTCACCCATGTGTTCAGTTACAAACCAGTAGTGCATTTCTGCTCCTTCAACAAAGCATACCAAGAGAATTAAAGTGAATCTAAATTTTGATGAACCAGTGCCCGGTTTTTATTAATCCTATTTAAAATAGGGACACTTTCATTCATCAAACCTTACATTTCACTGGTTTTGTTAAAATACTTACCTTTTCTTTGTGAAAGCCGCTCCAGCGGGGGGCGGAGCTAACCGCCAAAGTAACTAGACGCACACTGCAGTAGCTCCCGGCTTCAACAGGGATTTTGTGGGTTCTTTTTGACCTGATAGCCCATAGCAAGTGAGAGATGTACTCTAAACCCCTACCTAAGAGCCTGCTATAAAGATTTGAGGAAGACACGGGAGCTTTTTCACAGCCCACTGTCGGGGTAATTTATTGCGGCCTAGCTACAAGGTGGTACAAACATGGAGGATTCCCACATGGCTATCCTAGCCCTCTTTGAACAGTATGACCGTAATCTCAAGAGCAGACTAGACCGGCTTATTTTGATTGTTACACACCGGTATGCAGAAGAAGACAGCGCTGAGTCTTATGAAGGAGCGGCTGTGGCTCCTGGCATACACAAGATTATTACCCAGGGGACTTCCACTCGACATACTCTATCGGAGACAGCCTGCCCTTCAGAAACCGCACCAGCCCACGGGAGCAGCGGACACTTACCATATACCTCTGTCCTGGGAGGTGCGGCCGATGCTCGGGAACTAAATGTGATCTATATGTGCCTGCAGGGGCAAACAGCTGTGGGGAGCGCCGAAGACGGGGTCCCTGAGATGACTGGAGAAGGGTTCGTGGTTATGTCCGAACAGGAGGCTACAACTCCAGAGGCAAATTACCCTGCCAGGTGGGCTCTCTCTTTCCACTGCCTGGACTTGCAGTGCAGTCGCTCCGCTATACATTTGTTTGTGCTGGCTTCCCAAGGTCCCGGAGAGATTGGCTGTGCCAGCATAAAAGCTGGAGTTTGGTGACAATTTTATTGCGGCAATGGATGCCAAACGTTTTGGTTCACAATAACATTTTGCCTATCTCATACGCTCCTAATTAAGTTTAGTGCTTGGACCCATTAAATAACTTTATTATAGTTGTGAAACCGAGGAATCTGCATTCATGAATACTAATATATGAAAATGTGTAGATGTTGTAACTGAGCCCTCTTGTTGTTTATATTATGTGTAGAACTAATGGAGATTTAATGGTAATAGTTGTAAATGCTTAGTTACCTAAACATATTTGTTACCTTTAATATGCTCTACAATATCTTGTACCACACTGCTAATTGTTCCTGCCCTTTATTATGTCTTTACCGTAGAAAGTTATTTACTTTTAATTTATAGACTGCTTCTCTCACATATTTGCTGAAGTCTGAATGCATTCTTACTGACTAGTGTGTGAATCTGTGCTGCGAAGAGATGTTTTGAGTGTTTCATTTTTAAAGCTAGACCCTGGCATTATATAAATGTACAGAAGGGGGTGATGCCTATAGTGATGCATTGGTAATTTGAGTCAACATCCATTACACATAACTGTGAGTCCACTTAGCTAGTATCCCCGTGTCTAGTTTTAGCCTGTGTTTAACTACTACATTGCTATTCTATCTTTTCTAGTGCAGTCAGAATATAATAGTTACAGCATAGCTTTCAAATAGTCCTGAAGCAACAACTACAGTAGGTACTAATGTTTATATGGACTCCATTGTGTAAGGTGTATCTATGTTTATGCGTTTATAGTCCGTCATAACTAGACTGGTTACCTATCTATTGCACAGGTCAGCAGTTGAGGGGAAATATAATACTAGTCTCTTCTCCACCCCTCCGCCCCCCCCCCTTCAATGCGGTAAGGGATGAGTAACTTATCCTCCGCATTATTTTATTGGCAGAGTTTTGTAGTCTTTGCCCAGCCTGAAGAGCCCTGATTAAAGCTTTCTCCCATATATACAATGAAAGGCTCTTCAGGCCCTAAATATAAAGAAAGGTTATAGTGTCTACATTTATGTTCCTTACTATTTTCACATTTAGGATGTCTATGATCCCATTCTACTAGGCTTCCCTTGATTCTGGGCGTATGCCTAGGACTGATAGCTTTATCAGAGTAATTTCCACTACAGAAAGCTCATTGATATTATCCTATTGCATTTGAAGTGATACCTGAAGAATGTTTGGACGTAGCCCACCAGTGGATCTAGATGTCTTTGATGATGCAACAAACTTTTAAAATTTAAATGAGGAACAGAAAAGTTTGGCTGTTAGGATTAGTGTTTATTGTATTACTATGGTGCTAACTTTTGAGATATTGTCTGTACCTTTATTTGCCATGTATGTAATAGTGTGTTATGTTTCCTCAATTAAAAAAAAAATTAAAAAAATGCCGCTCCAGCGCTTCCCCCACCCGTCGCAAGCCTCTTCCTACGTCAGAAATGACAATCCCGGCCTTCCTCCAATCACAGCGTTTCTTTAGGCAATGATTCCCCCGGGGGAGAAGCCGTCATTGAAGGATGCCGGAATCATCATTGCTGACAAATGAAGAGGCTTGCGACGGGCTGGAGAAACGCTGGAGCGGCTTTCAAGAAGAAAAGGTAAGTATTTTAACAAAACCAGTGAAATGTAAAGTTTGATGAATGAAAGTGCCCCTGTTTTTAATAGGATTTTTAAAAACCGGCACTCATTCCGCAAACTTTACTTTCACTTTAAGAAAAAATGATAATAGGAGTAAATTAGAAAGTTGCTTCAAATTGCATGCTCCATCTGAATCGTGAAAGAAAAAGTGTTATATCCCTTTAAGTATGTACTCAAACTATGCATTAAAAGACATTCATTTGTGCATATTCACAAATTTGTAATCTAGCCACACAAGAAAAAAAGTGTGCATGCTGGTTTCTCACATTTTTATTGTTTTTTTAATAAATATTAGCATGTTGTTATTTTCATAAAAACTTACAATAATAACACACATATATATATATATATATATATATATATATATATATATATATATATATATACAGTAAATATATTGTCAGAGTCTTTATGGGGCTTTTGTTTATGTTCGTACTTGCCTTAGAGAGAAAACAGTGGATTTTTTTCGCATAATTCTGAACATTTTTTTTGTGCACAAAAATATTTCTCTTTTTTTTTAATCTGTCTGTAGTGCATCTCTTGTGCTTTCAAAACAAATCATTAGACACAGATGATCAAATTAATTTTCATGTGTTCACCTTAATATGCAGTAAACATTTCTGATATGCATTTAATGCATCAGAGTTTTTGCACACAGTTGAAAGAAAATAGATATAAACATAATATATGGTATTCGGTTCAGAGCTAAAACCAAGATGCTTTCCCTCAGGACATTGGGAAACTCCATCTGCCACTGAGGCTGACCTGCTGGTATTACCTGTTTTAGAGGGAGTTGGCTGCATTACACACCCATTCTGAGTCATAACCAATGTTTGAGGCGTTTGTGTAATAGGACCCTCAGCTGGGATATATTTAGAGAGGGACAACGCACAATACAAAAAACCCAGCTTGAACCATCAACACAACTTCTCATCACTACACAAAGGTAACATCATTTTGTGTCTCCTATATTATAATTGGGTTTTTTTCTTATCACTTTTTAGTTTTATACATCTGTTTGTGTATTCACACTCGTGTGTGTGTGTGTTTGTTTGTGAGAGAGAATGCACCAGGTGTATAGTGTGTAAACTTCCATACTTGGGATTTTCCTTTAGATTTATCCTAACATTCATAAGTCTGATGTCTTCACCTTTACAAAGAGATATTTAAAAAGTATGTCTATGGAGGTTATATTATGTTGTCTTTTTTTCCAGGTGTGAAATTCGAGCATAAAAAAAAAAGAAATGTCAGGTATTATGAAAAGTAAGTTATGTTCACTTATTTATCTTATTATTTCGTTTTTTATGTCTAGTATTAGAAATAATAATGATGATATAAAAATACATGCAACAAAAGAATAAGCATATGTTATTTGTAAGGATATTTTGTATTAATTAAGTACATTTAGCAGCAAATCTATTATACATCAGCCCTCCTGTTCTACAAGTTCAGTCACATCTGTACATACAGTAAAGATAATGAAGTCTTTTAATCCCTTCTCTGCTGAGCTACTTGTCAAACCAGCCCCCTCCCCCCCTTTGGTGAGTTAATATTTAGTCTTTTGCACGCAATGCATTAAAACATAAATCTCACTATTTTTCCTGTGAGGTACTAACACAAAAATATGTTGTTTTGTGTTCAGCAAATACAAGTACTTTTATAAAATAATATTAATTTGTGGAAGTAGCCAAAAATAGCAACAACAAAAAAGCAACCATATAAAATGTTTTTAAAAAAAGTATTTGTGTCATTTTGTATTGAGTACATGCACAATTAATGTCACAATTAGCAAAAAAAATAAAACAAACTTAATTTAAATACAGATCACTGCTAAGGTACAAACTCAATACAAACCAATGCTCCCAGCAGCTGCTGTGTTTGAATAAATAAACATATTTTGCTCTGTACAAACTCTTTTAGGAAAAAAGCAAATAGAAGAAAATAGTTGACGCTAACATCACTGTACAAATATCAACATAATATGCACATATGCAGAGGATTTTGCATATATTAAAACATTTAATTATGCACATGAAAAATATATCAAAATATCTGCTGTGTATTACTGCTCCAAGACCACCACCATTTGAAAGAGCAGACGATTCTCTTTCATTCAAATGAGGGGTCTTTGAGGTTTGTAGCTGCTAAGGGAGCTGACATTGAAGGGTTTGAAGAATCCCATCCAGCTCCCTTGCAGCTACACTAAGCTTCCTGGTTGTGCCCCCTTTGTGATATCACTGGCACTCCCATGAAGCCTGGGAGTGCCGCCCACTAGGCCACCAACGATCACTGAAAACAGCGTTTGATCGGCGATCTTCCTGCATGATGAAATGGCTCATCATGTTCCCACAGCATCGACGTGGTTAAAAACAGTTCCATTATGCTCTGTATACCCTGTGCACAGTAAGAGTTACCACAAATGTATTGGAAAAATTCCAATTTTCCAAACAAGCATTTCAATTTTGACAACAATATCTTTTTAAAGGAACACTTAAGGCAAAATGAAACTTTCATGATTCAGATAGACCATGCGGTTTTAAGAGACTTTACAGTTTACGTCCATTATCAAATAGTGCACACTTTCAGAGGCACCAGCACCAACTGAGCATGTGCAAGAGTTCACAAATGTATGCACATATGAATCTGTGATTGGCTGATGGCTGTCAAATGATACAGAGGGCAGGGAAATTTTAACATTTGTAGGAAAAATACTGTTTATTTTAAATTCACAGTAAGTGTTATTACATTGTCCTTTGCAATGCATTATGCATTTGTTAATTATGCCATTCTATTGTATTTACTGATTCAATTTAAATTATTACATTGTATTTTTACTAAAATATCCATTTAAATTAACTTCCTTTCTACTCATTTGCTTTTTCCACATAATAGAGCAATATCTCTTTAATACCACAGATGCTATAGGTATAATTAAAGGGACAGTCAAGTCAAAATTAAACTTTCATGAATCAGATAGGGCATGCAATTTTAAACAACTTTGTAATTTACTTTAATCATCAAATTTGTTTTTCTCTCTTGGAATCCTTATTGAAAGGTAAACCTAGGTAGGCTCAAACTGATTTCGAAACCATTGAAGGTGGCCTCTTATCTCAGAGCATTTTGACAGTTTTTCACAGTTAGACCTTGTTAGTTCATGTGTGACATATAGATAACATTGTGCTCACTCTCTGGAGTATTTACTGTATAAGTCAGCACTGATTGGCTAAAATGCTAGTCTGTCAAAAGAACTGAGATAAGGAGGCAGTCTACAGTCTACTATTAATATAACTGTTGGATATGCAAAACTGGGGAATGGGTAATGAAGGTAAAATCTATCTTTTGTTTAACAATACAAATTTTTAAGTTGACTGACTCTTTAATATTTCCAATATAATATTATATCCTTTTCTGTATGTAATATGTGTTTTGATGATTATGTCTGTTTTAGTGTTTGGCAAGGATGATGATAAGGATAAAGATAAGGACAAGGACAAAGACAAGAAAGACAAAGATAAGAAGGACAAAGACAAGAAAGGAGATGATAAAAAGGACAAGAAGGACAAAAAGAAAAAGGAGAAAAAGGTGTGTTTGGAAAGATGTCAGGCAGTGATAGATTTTATACAACATATCTCTGTTCTCTTCAGAACCTATTTAGGGCTAGATTATGAGTGGAGCGCTAATTAAGACTCATGCTCAGGCTAACTGCGCTTGACTGCGGCTTTTTTTGCACATCAGATACTGAGCTTATTACAAGTTGAAAGTAAAAAGTTTTCTCTAGCCCTATACCGAATTACACAAATATCGAAAGTTACAATATCGCAATCACGTTAACATTTTCCCCCATAGACTTTAATGGAGCATGAAAAGTAAAAAATACCCTAACACCCTACTCGCGCGCAAACTTCATCGCATTTTCTCAAGTGCGCTAACCTGACATGAAATATGAATATTTCACATTTTAAGGTATTTGTTATATTTATTCATAAATTCATATTTATACATGTCTATATGTGTATACATATGTGTTTTATTGTATATTTACTGTACATATTTCACATTCCAATGCTCTTCACTTACAGGATAAT